>NC_056727.1:771431658-771731658 GCF_019279795.1 Protopterus annectens | reverse complement strand
GCATATGTATGAAATTTGATGTGAAATTTGAAACCTTCCACCCCTGAGAAAGGGGGGAGGACAACAAAATATGTTGTACTGACAATTAGAATTATCAGTTTACATGTCCAGTGGACATGTGTGCGAATTGGGCAGCTATGTATGGGGCGTCATTTTTTGTGGGAACAAAGTGCCTTTTTTTATTTTTTTTTTAGGTGAGAGTGGAATGTGAGGTACAGGAAGTAGGTATATTTGGGGAGGTAGGTTGGGGAGGTTAACAGACAAGACAAATAAGGCACATACAGGGGCGGAGTATGACACATGTGGGGGGTAAACACAAATGACAGGGACGGATGTTTGGATATCGCGAGCCCATGATCCCACAGATGGCAACAGTGGAACTGAAATCCACACCCATAGACAGTTACCACTGCACCTTCACAGCCCAGGCTGGGGCTGTGCTGGGGGCTGGATAGGACGGTCAGGCACACCCGTGAGTTGTGCCACCTTCACCTCAAGTTGGCGTAGGGGATCAGTCACAGAACGCCTGATCTCACTACGCACCACAGACCGGACTGTATGGAGGGTGAGTGGAGAGTTTCCTGCGGCCACGCTTGCAGAGGGGGGACGAGCCCCATCCCCTGCAGTGCCTCCACCCGAAGGTGGCACAGGGCCACCGAAGGAGGAGGTCCCGGCCTGGGCACTGGTGCCAGGTGCACTCGCCAGCTGAGGTGGGAGAGGTGGGTCCGCTGGAACCGGCCTTCCCTGTTATCCTATGTTTAGCAGTATTTTATGGCATTTTGGGTTAGTAACAAACAACACCATTCAAAATTAGTTTTAACAGCATGCATCAGTATTCCCATTAACCAAACACCCATGAATTCTGAACATTGAGCAGCAAGCATAACACATGCATATTTAGAACAACAGTGCACATTCCAACAGCATGCAGGGTTGATTGGTGGCAACAGGCCATCAGGTTTGGGTATGTGAACAGGGCACATGCATCAACGTACATGCAGATATGTATAAACCAACAGGACAAATGTCCATGGAAATTAATTGTGAATACACATACCCAGTTTGGTGTGGAATGGCATAATTTGTGAAAATAGGGTAGGGTGGAGAAATATTACATTAACAACTTAAACTACCTATACAAATACTGTACATTCCTAATAGATGCAGATATATATCCCCTACATGTATTAGTACAGTTTCCTGTATGTAACCTTAGGAATGTTGGTGATGGGGATGTTACTGCTACATTAATATACATTCCATTTTTATTCATATATGTTCATATCTGGCTGAGTTCAGGTACAGCATCCTGCTACATTTGATTTATATGGGTCTAGACAACTGTGGATGTTCAGCATTTCATACAATCATACTATTTCCATAATTCAAGGGTACAGCAACATATCCAATTTGTGGGACAGACACAGTCCATGTTCTGTATTTTATTTAACACATTACACTCTTTGGTTGTGGTTGTCTCATTCATTTCATAATGTAGTGACTGCTGTATACCTTTATTCCAGACTTATTACAGCTTTCTTGGTGGCTTCAAACTGTCTTTCTCACACTCTCTCAATTATTTTATATTTACATTTCAGACTGGTACTTAATTCTAGGCTTTATTAACATTTATTTCTGGTTTACAACAACCCTTTCCAGCTGACTCACTTATTTCATATGGCAGAATTTACAAGGATGTATTTGACACTTGTCTATCCTTTGTTGATTGATTACCACTCATTTTCTGGCTGCAGCAGTTATCTGATATTACAATACAGGTGGACACTTCTATTTGAGACTTGTTTAATCTTTATTACTGGATTGCATTACACTATTTTCCAGGCTGCATCACTTATCTAATCTTACAATACTAGCAGAATCTTTCTTCTAGGCTTATTTGACCTTTATTAGTGGGTTACAACACTGAACTCTTTTACAATCTGTCTCACTTATATTCTATGACAATACCAGCTAAATAATTACTAACCCGCCTGGTGGCGCAACCTCAGTGGCCTATCAGCATAGGCTCGCTGATTCGTGGAACGAACACCTGCAGCTGTAATATAAAGGAAGTAATATTGGAACATACATCTCCATACTATAGGCTACGATAGCATTTCTTACATACTTAATTACATGAATACTTACTCAATATTGGGGCGTTGGGCATTTGGCGGGCCTCCTGGATCCAACAGTTAAGTTGGTCCTCCTTCCGTCGCTTCAGGTCCGCATGGTGGTGACAGACCTGTTCACCAGTCTTTGGAATGCCTGTGGCACTGGTGAGATCATGTGCCAACCGGTTCCACGCCTCTGCCTTGTACGCACCCCAGTGAACCTGGCCCTGCATGAGTTGTGCTTCATGATCATGGACTAGGAGCCAAACCATATATTTTGACTCCTCAACACCCCACCTTTGTGCTTTAAAGTGACTTCCCTCTCCTGCACCTGCCATCCTGACTGCAAATGGGTACCACAATCAGTTATGCTGTGAATTCCCACCTATGGGGCTTCTATATGCCGGTTTTCCCACACTTATCTATGATTGGCCATTTTGGATATTTATCAGCTTGAAAAAACCTGCTTTGTCATGCTTCTATTTCCATTCATTCCTATATATATGCTAATACTGCATTTCTCAGTACAGCTGTCATGGCTTAGTGGTAAAGTACTTTGACTATGGTGCACAGTATCCCAGGTTTGACCCTGGGCATGGCTTTTTTAATTTTACTACTGTCTAGACAGGCTAGGAGGTGTGGCTGTGTAAAGGCGGCTTTGATACAGCTTTCCCAATGTTGCCCGAAGGTAAGCTGGTTGGCGCGCTGCGCAGCTTCGCACAAACGACTTACGCTGGGTAACGCGTTATTTAGCTATGAGCACTCATATTACACTGGGTGCAGCGCTGCCGAACTACAGGCACTCATTTTAAGCGTGGTAAAGCGCTGCTCAACTCCGGGCACTCATATTAAACCTGTCAAACCACTGCTCACCTGCGGGCACTCATATTAAGCTTGTTAAAGCGCTGCTCACCTACGATAACCCATATTTAGCTTGCTAAAGCCTTGCTAAGCTATGGGCAATTCTGATCCTTTTTTTATTTTATTATGTCGGATTTCTTCAAAAATACATGGCCCATTTCATTACATTTTACTTACATTATAGTTTTATATATATATATATATATATATATATATATATATATATATATATATATATATATATATATATATATATATATATATATATATATATATATATATATATATATGTGTCAGGGGATTGTTTCATGCTTATTTAAATAAAAATGGAAAATGATGTCGTGGGGGCTCGAACCATGACTACCTCCTCTTTGGCCAACGTCTCTACCGCTACACTATTGCTACTTGGTGTAATTTGCATATTTAGATCTTATATGCTTTTTCAATGTCTGCTAATTGTGGCTGAGTGGAGGGCATACCCGTGCAAATGAGTGCAAGTACGGGCAAACATTTTTGAAATTATAAAAAAAAACTTAAACTGATATTTTTACGTTTTACATTACAGTTGGGTTTATAGTCTGTGAGGACATGTGGTGTTGTGTTCCTTGACATTTCCACGGACTCGCTCGTGGGTGTTTACTTTCAGGACTCTGACTCTTCTGGGGGTGTGTCCCTTTGCAGAACTCGGCATTCGGACACGCCCCCTACTTTCCTACACGGACCGTGTTAGCCTAGGGTATGATTCAGCATGCCCTCATGAATATGCATGGCATGCTGACATCATACCGTTAGACTGCAGCCTCCATGTAAGACATATTAACTCTTACGTGGCGGTTTCGTGAATCCGGACCAAAGTTTCGTGCATAAGGAACAGGGTTGATTCTCACCTTTAGAAGCATGACTAGGGTTAAAAAGAATCCCTGGCATCATTAACCCAGCAATCACTTATGAACTCTTCTAAATAGAGTTTGTTGAGTATTAGTTATTAGAGTCTCTTAAGTATTAGATGTAAGTTTAGTTTTTGGCCAGGTAAGAGTTCTGACATAGATGTTTATCTATGATGTGAAAAAGGCAGGTGTAATAATCAGCTCAAGAGCACTTCTAAAAATTTTCTTGAGCCATTTTATTTTCCTTCAAGTTTATTTCTTCCCTCCCAGTTGTAGTTAAGTTAAAAGGAATATGAGCACTGTATTATACTAATAAATGTTATACTGTCAACTAGTGAGTCATTAACTGAGTTAAAGACGTAAACAGACTGAACAGAACTGAGACAGCAGAACAAGCTTAAGAACATGCTCTTTGATAAATATTCTGATAACATTTACTATCTATTTTTGTTCTTTATAAGCAATTTTCATTGCAACAGCTCACCCTACTTAATATGCTAGCCTGCATATTTTTTCACTTAACGTCTTTAAAAATCAGGATTTTTCTGGTTAGAAAAATCTGTTTCTCTAAACTTCATTGTTATTCATAATGGTTATACTAGTTCTGGTACCTACCTGAAATTCAGAGGACTGTCTTCTATCAGTATTTGTATGAGGGATGAGATATGCTCTTGCAGATCCAGAATGTGCACATTATTCAAAGGAAATATTTGCTATGGATACATAATGATGCTGTACTTTGCTCCTTATTGAGAACTTCTGCGTAATCAGTACTAACTTTTCCATATGTTAGCTTGCATCATGATGTTTTCTTAGTTAATAGTACAGCTGGCATTTTACACATCAAAATACTGTGTTGTTTACAACGCAGTTACAAGATTTAGTTTTACCGTAGTCCATGTTTTGGATCCATGCTTTTTAATTGGTTTCCTTGTGTGTTCTTGGTAAGTCTCAGAAATCACTTACTCATGTCATATTGAAAAAAGGAGTGACCCAGTTCTTCTGCACTATCTTGGGAAGTTCCTTTTTCTCAGGTGTTGTGCATACATAAATGTGAGAGGCCTGCTTTGGGTGCAGAGAGGCTTGCACACCTGTAAATGTACATGTTATGGGATTCCACGTTACTTTATATTTAAAAGCAGCTGTTTGGGATTTTCAGGTGAGGATGTGCAACCCAAGTCATTGCGATTTCTTGTTCCCCAGTAGAAGCCTCTTGCTTTATTACATGCTACTATAAATTATATTTATTTATTTTATTTTATTTTATTTTACATTTGTTTACCAGGATAGTCCAACTGGACACATGTCCATTTACAGTGGAGGCCCGGGGAGAAAAGCTCCACATTCATTACAGAAAAACAAGTAGTTAAACAATATGATAACAATATGATCATCTATACAGAAGCAAAAAATTAACAAAAGATAAAAATAAAACTTTTGATACAAAAAACTAAATTTGGCACTAGATAAAAAATACAACTTTCCATACAGAAACAGAAATTGACACTAGATAAGCATTATAACTGACTATAGAGAGAGAGACTACTTAGAAATTAATTACTGTAAGTTTAGCATGAGCTAGTATAACTATTAGAAACTTGAGCAGAACATATAATTCCTGATACTGTAGAAAAATTACAGTAGGTATAATTGGATATGAAACTATCTGAGGTGGTAGATGCAGTGAAGATTAGGTAATGCATGGACATAGCCAGGAATTCATTGTGTGTAATTTCAGTGAGTTTTTGAACAGCGTAATAGTGGAGGCAGAAGACAAAGCAGCGGGAAGGTTATTCCAGGATTTAGCTACATTATGGGAGAATAGTGCTTTACCTGCAGTGTTGTTAGCCTTAGAGATAGAAAGAAGTGATTTGTCAGTGGAGCGAAGGGGACGATTTGATTTGTAGGGCGTGAGTAGGTGACGTAGTGCTGGAGTTCTATCAGGTTGTCCCACAATATTGTAGGCAATGATTAGCTGATGGTAATTGAGTAGTTGGGGAAATTCTAGCCATTGTAGTTCCTTTAGAGCCTGACAGTGATGGGTTTAGAAGGTGCAGTTATTAGCAAACTTGGCAATTTTGTAGTAACATGTCACAAGTCTAGCAAAATCAAGTTTTCTGATATGGGTAAGGATTGGTGCCCCTTACATTACAGTGGACAATAGATGGGTTTGGGCTAGGGAGATTCTTGCTTGTTTTGAGAGAATGTTTTTGTGTCTGTATAATGTTCCCATTTTTTTATGGACTTTTTTGATGGTTTGTGAAATGTGGACATCAAACTGTAGGTTTTTGTCAATTTCTACGCCCAGGAGTTTGGTGTGTTCAGAGGGGGTGATGATAGTACCATTTTTGGAAGTGATTGAGAAGGACAGAGAGGAAGGAATAGATTTGTTATAGATTTGTTGGAGGTGAAAAGAACCAATTTAGTCTTTTTGGGATTTAGCATAAGTTGGATCTCAGTAATCCAACTTTCCACTAAGCTAAGGGAATCCTGAGTGAGTTGTTGTAACGTGGTAAGTGAGCGTGCAGAGCAGATAAGAGTTGAATCGTCTCCGTACTGTATGAGTGTAGCAGGGTGGGTGGGGGTATGAAGATTGTTAGTGAAAATCGAGAAAAGAAGAGGACCTAATATAGAGCCTTGTGGCACACCTATGGTTGTTGGGAGTAGAGGAGATAGTATACCTTGCCATTGGACAGACTGCTGCCTGTCTGACAGATAATTTTTAAACCAGACAATAGTTGGAGGGGCAAAGGCTAGAGAGGCAAGGGTGTCTAGTAGTAGGGAGTGTGAGACCATGTCAAATGCTTTCGAGAGGTCTAAAAATATAGCAGATACAAAGTTATTGTTGTTTCTGTGTTGATTTACCAGGTTAGTAAAAGAGAGAAGAGCAGTTGTTGCACTATGGTGTTGCCAAAAGCCATGTTGTGTGGAGGAGAGAAGATTGTGTGAGTTTAGAAAATTCATTACTTGAGAGTAGATACATTTTTTGAGTAGTTTAGATAGAGGGGATAGAATCACAATTGGATGATAATTAGAGAAATCATAGGAATTACAACCTTTGTGAAGTGGAATAATATATGAAACTTTCCATAGTTGAGGGATGTAGGCTTCCTGTATGGAGCAATTGATAAGGATGGATACAGGGTAAGATATGGACTCAGAAGCTACTTTTAGGAAGTTAGCAGGTAGATTGTCTGCAGCAAAGGTGGTAGGCTTCAGTTTTAGGAGGAGTTTTTTAATAGCAGAGGTAAGAACAGATGAGAGAGCAAAGGAGGGGATGTTATCAGGGTATTTTGTTGCGATATCTGAAAGTATGTTTTACTTTGTAAATCTTGTACATTATTGTATTTGCTGCTTACAACACAAAATCAGTATTCCAGGACTTTTTGTGTGCTACATTATTTTTTAGTAGTAATCTTTGTTTTACATATATGTCATTCATTCTGCATGTAGTCCCAAGTTTCTTCTTTGATGCAATGTCTCTCCATAATTATATTACCTCGCTAATTTTTTTCAGTTCAGCCACATATCACCCACTTATTTAGCAATCTTTTTGGTACAATGCTGCATGGTGACAGAGGTAAGTTCCCTGCCTCACCCCTGCAGGATCCAGGTTCAAACCTGATATCTGATCACTGCCCATGTAGAGTTCCAAATGTTTGTCCATTACCATTTGCAGTGCTTCTGCACCCTCAAAAAAAAAAAACTACCTCTCTCTCCCTAGATACATATAGGTGTGTATGTATGTGTGTGTGTATTTACATATATATATATATATATATATATATATATATATATATATATATATATATATACACATCTATAGTTTATACAGATCTACTTTATATTGTCGAAAAACCACTTACACAAAGTTCACAACATCAAGATAACTTTGCCGAAATGGCATGTTATCGAACACTCGGAACACCGCAACTTCACTCCAGGAAACAAACCACTTGTCTACCAACACAGAAAAAGCGAACCAAATCAAATCAAACCCACCCATGTGGGGGGCTTCACCTTCCACCCACCCCCTAACTAAATATACCAACTTCAAGAAAGCACTATAGCAGAGAAAAGGGCAAATATCACCATGGTGGCCCAGTGGTTCATTTCCCGGAGTGAAATTGCAACGTTCCAGGTGTTTAATAACATGCCTTTTCGGCAAAGTGGTCTTGACATTGTGAACTTTGCATAAGTGGTTTTTCAACAATATAAAGAAGATCCGTTTATATATATAGTACTTACAAATGTCTTTGTGTTTCTGGTCATGGCTATATATAAGCAGAAAAGGACCACTTTGTTTGGCTGGTTAAGAAATAATAACATGCTACAATATGGGTCAATAAGCTATCTTAATAGCCTTATGATTAAAATGATTTTGCAGTAAATTTAATATTTGCTGGTTTCATCTCTCTTCACTGTGATTTTCAGAGAGTTTTTAGTTCAACAGATATAAAAAAGTACAATGTTTTTAGAAGTCATAAAGCCTTTGTTGAGTGAGAATTTTTAGCTCCACAAACACAAAAAATGTAGTTTCCCTCCAACAAAAAGTTCTAGTATTTTCCATTTTTGTTGTGTCTTTCGGCTTTTCCTGGTTAGGGGTCGCCACAGCAGAACTCCGGTCTGCTAATGATTGGTAGCTGATTTTTATGTGCCAAGTTACCAGCCCTGATGCACAACCTTCAATGAAGGTACGCCCATTCATGCATGTCTCCACACAGAAGATGCTCTAGCTGAGAATCGAACCGGACAGCGTCTTACTGGGAGGCAACAACGCTACCGCAGCACCACCACTATTTTCCATTATTCCTAGAAAATTGATTTTTCAATATCTCACTGCCAAGTCCACAAATCATCTGTGATCACCTTACACAAGCATGTTCACAAATTATCAAAACCTTCCCAGTGCAAAGAACATTCCGGAGAAAAATAAATATACAGATTTTTTTTCTTTTGCAGGAGGTAAGCTTCCTGATCTCCCTAATGTGGGGGTGGGGGGGGGAATAGCCCCATGCCCCTGTTTCTTACAGATATTAATTATTAATTTATTGCCATTGGTTTACCAGGAAAGTCTGACTGGGCTGACAGGGTAACCATTTTCAGCAGAGGCTCACAGAGAAAAGCTCCAGGTTATATCGGAATAGCATTCTATAATTATGATACATTACAAAATTATTACAAGAGGCATGCTACAATACAAACTCATATTGACATGGTATATTCAACATTATACACTAATAAAGCATTTTGTTTACAATATTATACAGCAGCAAAAAAGCATTTTCTATATAAATGGTGAGTCTGAAATAATAGAGAATGATAGGAGATGTTAAAAAGGATGTCCATCAACTTTAAGGTCATACCAACATACAAATAAGGGGAAATCCTTGATAAACTAGCAATGATCACATAAATGAGTGTCAGTCATTAATGTTTTATAGACAAGACTGACTGCCCTCGTATGAAATGTATTTGAAGTATCTTCATTCCTATTTCTTTGCCTTATTTCCTTCTCAGATTGTTGCAGCTCCTGAATTATTTTCATCCAGCTGAATATGGACAGAGTGATAACAAATTATGAATAAGGATTAGATTTAAATATTAACGAGTGCAAATGGAGATAAATGTTACATTGCAAATATATAGACACAAATTAGAGATGAGGTCCACCAAAAATGGAAAGAATAATTAGTCAACCGGGGGGGAGGGGGAGGGGGGGTACTTTTGGAGCCGAAACTATGGGTGGTACCCATAGTCATAACACAAACAGATTAAGGCTATCCTCGCTGCCCATGAATGAACTGAGGTAAGCCATAATTCACAATGGACACTTAAGCTAATGTATGATGGCCATGAATAAGCATAAGCAGATGAAGTCATAATGAGATTTAAATGAAAAATTATGTACAACACTGTATGCTAATGAAGCATTCTCTTACCTACTTGCGATTCATAGTTAATTTTTTCTGGTTTTCAGCACTGTCCACAGATTCATTATATAAAGAAGTGCCAGGCCTATTCTAAGTACTTTGCAATCTGCAAAGAAGCTATCACTTGCTGCTAGCCTTGTTATTTCGCATTGTGAGCTGCTTGTCTTGGCTGAGACAAAACTGCTTGGCCCAGTGGCATTTGTCTGCCAAGAAGGCTGAGACATAAGCGTAGAAGAATAATTTTGAAAATCAGGAGATACTTGATAAGTTTAGAGTGGACAGTGATATTATAAACATCTTAGTAGGTATGTATAACCCCTCTAAGGGTACTGGAGAAATGTGTGGACTTCCTATCACTGTGGATACTAAGGTATGTATAGTCCATACTATACTTCCCACAGAGACCTTATATAGACAGACTGGGGACAAACTGGGTCTCTCACAGGCTTCTGCCTTGAGGATAATGCAGCAGTTCCAGGATGTACTCTTGGCATGCATGGATCAGTACATCTATTTCCCAGTGTCACCTCAGAACAGATTGCACCCATGTTGCAATTAGGGCCCTTTCTGGTCCACAGGGTGAATGGTACCACAATAGGAAGGGCTACCTTTCCATCAATTGTCAGGTATTAAGGTACCAAACAACTTTCACATGAAGTGGTTTAGCAGAGAATAACAATCCCCTTTATTGCACAGAAAGACAAGTACGTGGGAGACTAGGAAATCAATATTTTGTCTCCCTAAACTACAGAAATCATTATTTTGTACACCTTTTTTCATTAAAAGCTACATTATTTTAGCAATCATAAAACAGCCAGTGACCAATTAGAAGTGTACACTACAGCATTAATTTTGTTAGCTAAGATCTCCTGACTGCTTGCTTATGACCTTCTGTATTAAGCACATGTTCCAAATTCCATGAGAAAACTTTCTACTCAGAACAAATGTTATACTTTTCCAACCTTGTCAGTACTTACTAATATTAGATTGGAAGTATACCAACTGATACATACCTTAGAACATTCAAGATTTCATTCTGCTTATGAAAGCATATCAGAAATGAAATGCATGCACTAACATCTTCCTTTCTCTGTATTTTTAACCCTTCACACAGGTAGTGTGTGATGCATGGAGGTACATCACCAATGTCTCTGCCAAGCATCCGGGCAGTGCACACGATTCCCATATCTGGCACACTAGCTCACACTACTGCCTCTACCTGCATGGTAGAATGCATGGTGGTCATCTTGATAAGTGAAAAAAACATTTTTTTTCTTTTTTCTTTTTTATCTGTGTAGTTTTAATGGTCAGATGTATTGCTGAATTCTACCTCTTTTTGTTTCTTTCAGGTGGTGCTGGATATCAGCTTCAGTCATGGCTCAAGATACCAGTGAGAAATCTAAGTGGAGTGGCAGAAGACAACTTTAATACAGCCCTGTCTCAAGACTTGCATTTCCATTGAAAGGGTCTTTGGCCTCCTGAAGAGTCATTTTCTGTGCCTGGATTAGTCTGTAGATGCCCTTCAGTATGCCCAGCTACTGCATGCAGGATTTTTAACGCATGTTGCAATGTGTATAACATGATTATACACCAGTCTGGTGGTAAAGTGAGCCATGCCTTCCCTGCAGCTCCCAGTTTCAGTTTTACTATGATTATTCTTGACTTGCTGGCAGCAGTAATAAGGGACACCATGTAGGTGGCTCATGTATGGCATACGGCTGAGCAGGTAAAGAGGTAACATCTAGTCCAGAACTATGGACCATGACATTAATGTTTGGGTTTCCTTTCTTATAAAAACACGTACCCTCAGATTCACTATTCTTCTGTGCAGGACTAGCTTAGTCTTGCATGGAAGTGGCCGTTTAGGAGCAGCATAGTAGAGTGCCATGCATATTAATGAAGGTGCGCTGCCTGAGCTCCTAAATGGACACAGAGTGTATACGAGTGCAGGGGGCGTATCTGAGAGCAGAGCTCTCAGAATATACATGCCCCTGCAATCAAGAACAGCAGTTTAGCAATAAGAATGACCAAGACCACTCATAGGTGTTTGCATACCCCCAACCACATCCCCCCAAGTTTATAAGAGCAATAGTTAAAATATAAAATATAGACAAGCTCATTTTTTTTATTAAACAGATAAAATTTAACCATAGGTCCGCAGGTTTACCCATTGCTTAGTTACATATACTGCAGCTTAAATGGCACAAGAGGATAAATATCAAGATACATGCAAATGAAGCAATACTGCAATAGTGTAGTGGGCAGAGTATTTGCCTTATGAGCAGTTATTCCCATTTCGAGTCTCACTCCAGTACATTCCATTTTTCATGTGAAATCACTTTATGAACAATATTTTTTGTTGCATAACCTACTAAATAACATATATTTGTGAACTGGAGTACTGCATTAAATGCAGATGTGAGGTGCCATTGTCATAATGTTGTAAAATCCACAGATAAAACACAAGTGCCCCATACAGTATATGCACACATGAATCAGGAATACAAATTGAAGGTACAATGTGTAATGAGTGATAAATCCATAAAGTGTCCAAATCCACCACCTTCCCAAGAACCATATTACATTTCTGTCTAGATTAGTGCAGGGGTAAGTGGAAGTAAGCACTATTAAGCAGTAGTAAGTGGGAGTAAGCATATTTAAGCAGTAGTAACCGGGTTTAAGCCCGTTTGCCCAGGGGTAAGCAATGCACATACAGGTTAAACAATATTGAAGCTCACTCTCTGTAAGCATATTTAACTGGAGGTTAGCATTGCTTACCTTCATGCAAGCCTGCTTACAATTGCTTAAAAGTGCCTTAATCACTCTGTATGCAACAGTCGCTGTTCTGGACAGAAAAAAAATAAACAGCCCTTGAACCCATGACCCTGTACACTATAGTCACAGTAGTTAACCAGTAAGCCATCACAGCAGTACATAAGATTGAGGTATCACCAAACAGATCCTCACTATAGGAAAATCAAACTTAACATGTGAAAGGAATCTATATACAGTTTTATGTTGTATAACCTACTACATAACATAAATATGTGAACTGGAGTACTGCATTAAGTCCAGATGTGAGATGTCATTGTAAAAAAAGTGTTGACATCCCCTAATAAACACAAGGACCCCGTACAGTGTACGTACATATGAATCATGGATACCAAACACATATATAACATGTAATGAATAATAAATCAATGTCAAACAGAAAATAGTATGCAAATTAAAAATTAAGCAATGCTAAGCATTGCACAGCCAAGCTTACTAGGTGTAAGCAATGTGTAGGCCAGCTAAATCAGTTTTCCATTGGTATACCCCTTTAAGCAATGCCAACCTTAGTTAAGCAGGTTTGCCCATAGCTTAGTATTTTCAAAACTGTCCAATCATGGCAAAGTGTGGGAAATCAGCCCTATTTAAACCAAGCAGGCAGGAATGTATTTCATAACTGGTTGCAGCTTCCTCCTGTAGGCACTATGACTGGTATGGGAGAGGGAGTGCGCTTTTGGGTGCAGCTCTGGGGTATTCAGGAGTCCAAAGTCATGGTAGGACTCCTTGTTAAAGACCATGACCAGAGACTGCTGCAGGGTCAGTACCAGGGTTCCTAATGTAAAGCAGAAGCCTGGGACCATCTCTCCCGTGACCTCACCAGTACCACTGGCATACCTCGAACTGGTGAGCAGGTCAGGCATCACTATGCCGACCTGAAGCTGAGAAAAAGGGATTGCTTGATCAGTGGATTCAAGAGGCTAGGAGGACAGGGGATGTCCCAGCCATGTGTAAGATCAGTCCACTACCTGTTTAATAATTGCCAGCTCATGTATATTATGGCAAGGTATGGCTAACTATTCCTCTTATGTCTTTGACAATGGCAGATGAGCGGGCTGCGAACCAGGAAGCCCATGACTCTAGATTGCAGTGGCTGCATCGCGAGGCAGGTTTTTAATACTATTGCATGTACTGTGATAAGAAATAAATCCAAAAGTAGTAGTAAGTTAATTGCCTGTATAAAACCTGTATTGTTTAAGTCATGTACTGCATACACCAGAGAATATGGTAGGAAGAGTCTCATATAGGTTGTATGTAAATAAAAGGATAACAGCCTGACAATAAAGGTCTAACTGCTGGACTGCATGTGTTCACTCTGGTATCATATGGTAATGTAGAGTTGCAATATCTTAATAGTACTGTTGTATTAAGCACTGTTACCCACACTGTACTGCATAAATAAAATGTGTAGGACTGTCTGTATATGACTGTTGTAATCACAAGAGGTCATATTGTACAACTGAGAGAGACTTAGACAGAAAACAGTGAAAAGATAGACAACATAATCCAAATAGCACACTCAACTGAGAAGTGAACTGTTGTATTTTTAGCAGACACAGCCATGGTTCGAATCCTGGGAATGGTAGTAAGCTGTATGCAGAATCATACCCCACAACCGTACAGATATATCCAAAATATCCAGTTAATTGGCCCATATCTGCTGCCTGTCACCCTGCCCCCCCTGGCAAATCAGTGGGATGATCCCAGACGTTTAGGCAGCAAATAATGAAATGCAATTGATTGTCAGACATCTATAAGAACAAACCTGTCACTCTAGCAACTCCCCAAAATGTTAGGAGAGTAATAAGCCAAGTATATCCCATCTCCACCCCCATGCTGTGAAGCTGTGACCAGAGTGTGTGCAGTAACAGAGTGAGACGTATGTGCATAATACTAATGTGGAATCTGGTAATATGTGTGGCAGCATTCAGGTAGTGCTAACAAACATTGCCCCCACAGGTCTGTCAGATATGAAAACTGTACCTAGAAATAAAGGATTGAAATCCTGGACTGATACTGTTTACTCTGTTATTGTATGGCATTGTTAGTGTTGCAGTTTCTCTGAATAATAAGGTATTACTCATCACTGTCACCCACACTGTGCTGCATAATAAAACTGTCTAGGAAATCTTGTATAAGAGTGTTGTAATTACAAGGTCAGATTGTAAAACCATGGGAGACTTATAGACAGAAATCAGAGAAGAGATGCACAACAATATCTATATAGCACACTCAACTGTGATGGGCACTGTTTTATTTTTAGCAGACACAGCCATGGATCGAATCCTGGGAGTGGTAGTAAGCTGTATGCAGAATCATACCCCAGAAGTGTAGAGAATTGTCCAGAATGTCCAGTTAATTGGACCATATCTGCTGGCTGTTACCCTGTCCTTCTGGCATATCAGCATGCTAATCTCTGACATGTAGGCAGCAGTTCATGTCATATAACTGACTGTCAGGCCTGTTCATATTTGGAAAATGTCAGTGAAAACAAACCTGTCATTATACAACTCATCAAAGGTTTAAGAGGGCAATAGTCAAAATATGTCAAAGTTCACCTGCATGTGATCAAGACATGCCCAGAGTGTGTGCAATAAGAGATGGACAGGTATGTGCATAACATCAACCTGGAATCTGGGAATATGTGCAGCAACAGTTAGGTAGTGTTAACAAACAATACCTCCACAGGTATACCAGGTAAGAGGTGTATACTGCAGTTAAAACTCAGTTCATGTTTATAGTTGTCTACATCCATACCATTGTCCAAACTAAGGCCACAGAGTAGTGTACGAATACTTGTAAGGTACAGATCACAACAGTGACTAGGAAAGTGATGAGAACTACAGGAATATACTAATTGTTAATTGACATCTTTCTCTCCCCCCCATCATATCTGCAACAATAAACTAAATACACAACTAAATCGGTATGTGCTCCATTAAATCTACTGCTGGGACATATGTCCTATTGTTTGATAAATATTTAAATTTGTTTCTATGCATGTGCCATGTTGAAATACTCCCACATTGGTGGCGTGTTGCCATCAATGTACCTGCATGTTGTTGTAATGGCCACTGTGGTTCCATATATGCATGCGTTCTGTTTGCTATGCAACTGTTCCATATCTGGTGTTTTGGGTTAATGGGAATATCTATGCATGCTGTTATATCTAATCCTGGAATGTGTTGACTATTACTAACCCACATATGTTGTAAAATTGAAACACCATAGCACGTTTGGGAAGGCTGGTCCCAGCAGACCCACCTGTCCCACCTCATCTGACCGTGGCACCGGGAACCAGCAAGTTTGGGGCCCACCCCATAACCTCCTTGTCCGCTGGTCCTGCACCACCTTTGGGTGGAACTGCCTCAGGGAATGGGGCTTGACCCCCCCAGGAACAGGCGCGAACAGGACACTGTCACCCGTCGCAAGGTCCGGAGTGTGGTGTGTAGCGAGCTCTGCAGGGAGTTTGGAGATGTGCTACGCCAGCTTGAGGGCCATGTGTCGCAACTAGAAGGTCAGTGTGGCCCTCCTACTCAGCCCCCAGCACAGCCACATTCGGGGCCGTGAAGGTGCAGTGGTGGCTGCCCATGGGAAGGGACCTCAGTCCCACTTTTTCCACTAGGGGGCTCATGGGCTTCTGATTTCCAAACACCCCTCCCCATCCAAGATGTTTACCCCCCCACATGTGTCATGTACCACCCCTGCATGCTGTCTTGTCTGTTATCTTACCCAGTCTACCTCCCCAAATATATCTACTATCCCTCCCCAACATCCCACTCTCACCTGAAAAAAAAGGCAATCTGTTCCCAAAAAAAAAAACTCACCCCATACATAGCTGTCCATTTCGCACATGTGTTCACTAGACACATAATCTGGTCTAATTGGCTTTACAACATATTATTGTTGTCCTCACACCTCTCTCAGGGGTATGAGTGTCCAAATCTATCTCCAAATCAGTGTACATGCACAGATGTTGCTGTAGAAAAAAATGGGCAGCTATGGACCTTCCCTACACCCGTCCTCCACATCCCTGGCTATTTTCCCTACTGTCTTTCTCTCTTTGTGCTCTTTTTATACCACTTTCCTATCAACCCTTTTTCATTTTGTTTAAAGAAATTAGCGCAGGGTTAAGCGGGAGTAAGTACTTTTAAGCAACAGTAAGTGGGTTTAAGCTTGTTTGCGCAGGGGTAAGCAATGCCTACAGAGGTTAAGCAATTGAGAAGCTAAATCAGTAAAATAAACTGTAACCAGAAGTTAACAGTGCTTACCTCCATGCAAACCCATGCAAACCCGCTTACAACTGCTTAAAAACGCCTTAAACACTCTGTATCCAATGGCCCTTGTTCTGCCCAGCAACAAAATAAACAGCTTCTGCAAGGTTGAAACCCTTGACGCTGCACACCATAGCCAAAGTGATTTACCACTAAGCCATTTCAGATATACATAGCCCTGATGTTTTCACAAACATATCATCCAGCACTGTCAATCAGCAGTACAAAAAATGTATTTATACATGTAGAGGCACGTGTGTGTGTGTATACATATATATATATATATATATATATATATATATATATA
The DNA here is from genome assembly GCF_019279795.1 of Protopterus annectens. Classification (NCBI taxonomy): domain Eukaryota; kingdom Metazoa; phylum Chordata; order Ceratodontiformes; family Protopteridae; genus Protopterus; species Protopterus annectens. The sequence continues at coordinate 771,714,453 of NC_056727.1, read as the reverse complement.
TATATATATATATATATATATATATATATATATATATATATATATATATATATATATATATATATATATATATATATATATATATATATATATATATATATATATATATATATATATATATATATATATATATGCTCTTGATGGTGCAGCGGTAGCATTAATAAGCCTCACAGCAAGAGGTTCTCCTGTTTGATTCTCAGCTGGAGCACCTTCTGTATGGAGTCTGCATGTCCTCCTCGCGATCGAGTGGCGTTCAAAAGACATGCGTGAATTACCGTGCCTTTGTTGAAGGTTAGGTGTCGGGCTGGCACCTCAGCACCATAAAAATCTACTGCCAGTCATTATCAGACCAGAGTTCCTCTGTGGCGACCCCTAACCGGGAAAAGCTGAAAGAAGAAGATATATATATATATATATATATATACATATATATATATATATATATATATATATATATATATATATATATATATATATATAGATATATATATGGGTCTACTTCATTTGATCAAAAAACAATTTGACCTAAACCCATTTGATAGAAAACCAGTAGTCAAGGCAAATAGCAGGTGTTTGCCCCCTCCCCAATGTCATGCAACCCTGTAGTTGGTATATATAGTTAGGTTGTGTGGGTTTCGCATCCCCCCACATTGGGGGATGTGGGGGGTGAAGCCCCCACCTATTTTCATTTAAAATCTGTACTTTTTGTGTTATTTACTTCTTTTAAGGAAACTAGGTGGGGGAAGCCCCCCACCCCCCAATGTTGAGGGCTGTGGCCCCACACCCCCACTAACTATATATACCAACTCCAGGGTCGCACGACATTGGGGATGAGTACAAATCCCAGTTTTATACCTTGAATACTGGTTTTCAATAAAATGAAATTTCAATCAAATGGGTTTAGGTCAAATTGTCTTTCGATCAAATGAAGTAGAGCCATATATATATATATATATATATATATATATATATATATATATATATATATATATATATATATATATATATATATATATATATACATATATGCATACATTTATAGAGATATATCTCTACATATACATGTCTACATATATATATATATATATATATATATATATATATATATATATATATATATATATATATATATATATATATATATATATATATATATATGTGTGTGTGTGTGTGTGTGTGTTTATGTATATACAGATATATAGCTATAGATATAAAAGACAACATAACAAATGCATATATGACTAAAGGCACCATTAATGGGGGTGAGGGGGCCCAAGCTAAATATGTCTTGTAAGTATTGATATCACCCCCTCCCTCACAGCAAAACAGATCTGCCCTGCAATACAATATCAACTGTTGCACGTCCCATACCCAGGACCTGACTCAACATGGGCACAAAACGTTAACAGTAATCCATCCCACCTGTATGAGGTCAGGATGGTATCAATAACATGTCATGCAGTACAGTCTGGCTACCATAGGGAATGTACAATGTGGAAGCAATAAACATTCCAAAGATACATATACACACACATATATGCAGATACATATATATATATATATATATATATATATATATATATATATAGAGAGAGAGAGAGAGAGAGAGATGTAACTACACATAGACACACAGAGGTATGTATAGGAAGATACATATTTACAGGGTTTACACTATACTGAACAGCCAGTATTCCTACAGTTGCTACCTTATCAAATGGACAGTGTATGAGTCACCCATTAAAAAGAAAACTGTTGCCTGAAACATATACCCACAGAGAAGTGAAAGGATATGACACCACACACTGGTTTGCATACATAGGAAAGTTTTATTTGTGTACTATTACAGTTGTATATTCCATGTCATATAGCTGTTTAGACTTTGAAATACATACAAACAGATTAATGCAACTCTCAAGCAGATCATTTAATAGAGTAATCCAAAAGCATAACATATGTTGCTGTTCAGGCCAAGGCCTTCAAGTAGTACAACAGTAAAGACAGACTGGGCCACAGGACAACAATCAATCAACAGTAAGTAATGCAGATGTATAGTCCAGCAGCCTCTAACTACGCTCTGTACTCAGTCCCTAGGGGGAAAAGACTTAAGTTGACACAATGGGATGTATCTGTTACATAACAAAGCATAATTGAAAACATCACAATCACACTGACAAACAGAACAGTTTGTATGGCAGTAAGCAGTAGGCCAGCAATGTTCCCAAGGTGAAATGTATGGTAATGTACAGCCATGTACCTTAAAGTCAGCTTACTACTGATATCCCTCACATGTTGTAACAACCTAAGTTATTTATGGTGCATACCCCCCATAGACTTACTTTCAGGGGCATATTCCACTGTTACATACACTGACCTCTGGGCTGCAGAAGGGCACACATGTTTTGTGCAGCTGTAGCCCACATATATATGGACCCTACCCCACAATATGTGTGGGGCCACAACAGCACTGGAATGATGGCAGGAATAGCAGCATGACATAATCACAGGCCATTACATAACAACCCATTACTGCATGTCATATGGACAAAGCCTGGTATGTAGGTGGAGGACAGAGGCTGGAACAGAGGCCCATAGGTGAAATAGTTTTGTCATACACTGAGCAAGTTCCTGGTGTTACAGGATAGTCTGCAACATACCCTTAGTCAGGAATATGAAGTCAGAAACACAAATGGATGTAGCCATGTACTGATAGAACTCAACACACACACTGCCAGTGATATATCTGACACAAGATCGTTGTGGTGGACAGACAAAACATGTCAGGCATACCTCTGGCCATCATCTGTATAGGCCCACAGTTGATAGCTATGCATACAGACTGCATTCCATGTTAAACTAGTATGTATAAACAAACCCTGTAACACTGGTACTATACAAAGCATATAACAACACTACTCACATTCTGTCTGTAGTTCTGGAACCTTATACAAATATGTAGCTGGCCTGAGTCTGCAAGTCCTCTTGTAAGAGCTATTGCTACCTGCTATCTGTAACACTGACACCCACACACAGGAAGGATGTCCACCCTACAGGAAACATAAAGGGACCACAGCCACATGATGTAGGGATTTATAGTAGTGGGTTGCCATGCCAGTGGTAATTTGAAGTACTACACAGCATGCTGCATGCAGGTAGCAAGTGGGGGGTACTGATTGGTGCAGAAGCCATCACCTGATCATGCGCATCACCTACAAAATCCATGCTGCAATCTATTCAAAACAGCTCAATCCATTTACTGGAGAAGAGAGACAGAGAGAGAGAGAGAAAGAGTGACTGAAAGAATGTTAAAGGCAAAGCCAAAGGCAAATCAGAAAAAAAAAAAAAACATCCAGCAAACTATCCAGAACAGATATAATTTCCACAGCAGGTATGTAAAGTATATATGCATGTAATTGACTGTAGTACTTGGTCTATAATGTACTGCGGTGGTGGTGATGCGGTAGCGTTGTCGCCTCATAGCAAGACGTTGTCCCGTTCGATTCTCAGATAGAGCGTCTTCTGTGTGGAGGCATACGTGAATGTGGTATGCATTCGTTGAAGGTTGTGCATCAGGGCTGGTAACCCAGTACGTAAAAATCCACTACCAATCATTAGCGGACCGGAGTTCAGCTGTGGCGACCCCTAACTGGGAAAAGCCGAAAGACACAAACAAACTTGGTCCATAATAATGGGATAGATGATGTGGAATGATTTATATGTGCCATCAGGTGTTGTTGTTGTAATGATGTCCAGCTGAACAACTGCTATGGACAAAAGTGTCTGTCCCTGTGGATAGTGGGCCATACCCATCAGCTGTGTAGAGCAGCACTGACTGACAAGATGTAAGCCATCATAGTGTGCGTTGTGTAATGGAAAACATGTATATTACTGTGGCCAGTAGCTGGTGGTGGAAGTAATGCCATTATGATGGACACGTGGGTTCCAGAGCCCACCACTTGCAGGGCACTCAAGTTAACGGGTAATGTAGCATGCTGAAATGCCATATGTGTGTAATAGGCTTACCTGTAATTTGTCCCTATATATATATATACCCCCCTAATGTTAGGCTATGTGGCACCTGTCTGTGCTGTAGCAAGGTAGAACAGTGCAGCTGTGCAGGAAAGAGAGTTAGAGAGTGTGGACTTGATGTCTGAATGTACCCTATATATATCTATATCTATATCTATATCTATATATATATATATATATATATATATATATATATATATATATATAGGTATGTATATGTGTATCTATATATATATATATATATATATATATATATATATATATATATATGTCTACAGATATACAGGCACCTATATATATATATATATATATATATATATATATATATATATATATATATATATATATATATATATATATATATATATATATATATATATATATATATAGATATATACATGTATGTCTACAGATATACAGGCACCTATATATATATATATATATATATATATATATATATATATATATACACACACACACACATATATATACATATATATATATATATATATATATATATATATATATATATATATAAGCATGCGGTGGTGGTGCTGTGGTAGCGCTGTCGCCTAACAGTAAGACTTTTTCCTTGTTTGATTCTCAGATAGAGCATCTTCTGTGTGGAGACATGAGTGAATGGGTGTACCTTCTTTGAAGGTTGTGTGTCAGAGCTGGCAACTCGGCACATAAAAATCTACTGCCAATCATTAGCGGACCGGAGTTCCGCTGTGGTGACCACTAATATATATATATATATATATATATATATATATATATATATATATATATATATACATATATATATATATATATATATATATATATATATTTATATTTAAACACATATATACAACTTATAATATATATCTACACACACACACACACACACACACACAAACACACACACACACACACATATGTATATAAATGCATGTCCCCTAGATTTGCATCACAGTGCTGCTTGCTATGTGCGAGGGAACATCACACATATCAATACACACACATATATATATAAATATATATATATATATATATATATATATATATATATATATATATATATATATATATATATATATATATATATATATATATATAAAGCAGTAAGTGTGTGCAACATGGAAGGTTATGTCACGCATGAACCTTTTGTTCGAACCACTTTGCTCTTATCTGTGAAGGTGGGATTGGGACTTTGGGGAAGGATAGCAGGTATATTTGTGGAGGTGGATTTGGTTGGCAGATAGAGGAGACAGGGGTGGTGCATGACACATGTTGGGTAAACACCCTGGATGGTGTCATCTGTGATGTGGAAGCCTCATGAGTCCCCATATGGAAACAATGGGAAAAAGTCCCCCACCCATTGCTAGTGACAACATCAGCTTCCCGGCCCTGAAGATGCCTCAGCTGGAGGCTGAGCAGGAGGAGCATGCAGACCCTGTGAGTGTGTACTGAGGGCCTCAAGATGCTGTAGCACATCCCCTATGTCTCTGTGAAGCTCCCTATGAACCAGACCATGGACCTGACCTCGAGTGTCAGGATCATGTCTGTGTGTGTCCCCCAGAGGGGAACACCATCCCCTGAGTTGCTTCCACCTGAAGGTAGTGCAGGACCAGTAGATGAGGAGGCCCCAGGATGGGTCCCACATGTGATGTGGCCTGGTAACATGGCCAAATAAGGTGGGAGAGGTGGTTCTGCTTACAACTGTTCCCTAAACATGCTATTGTGTAACTGTTATAGAACATATGTGGGTAGTAATAGTCCACACATTCCCGGATCATGTCCAACAGCATGCATAGATATCCCCAATAACGCATAACAACAGATGTGCAGCAATCACATAGCAAACAGACCACATGCATATATGGAATCATAGTGGCCCTTACAATGGCATGCAGTTGACATTGTCCCTAACAGGCCAGCAATGATAGTATCCCCACGGGGAACATGGCTACAAACACATAGCACAAAGTGTGATACAATACGATATATGTCCCAATTATAGCTATGCTGTAGCCATACCTATTGAGTTGTGTGATCAGATTGTTGTCACAGATATGGTGTGCGGGAGACAAGGATGTGTATTAAGAACTATGGTTACTTTGCTGTATGAATTGCTCAAATCTGTTTACATCTTTATGTCTCTCAGGCAAGATGTCACATGGCAGACTACCTGTCGATTCAGCGGATGAAAATGGGGTCATCATCCAACACCTGGTACAGCACTACCAGGTGTTGTTTGGCAGAACAGCCCATAAGCAGCAGGAGCGGACTGCCCTGTGGAATGATCTTGTCCACAGGGTCAATGATGTCTGCCTGCATCACCACAGTTATGAGCAGGTCCGGCATCATTGCAGTGACCTATTTTGCAATGCCCGTGTGCGTGCTGCTGTAGTCTGGGGGATCACCTCACAATGGGGGGTCATGCCATTCATCTCCCCGACACGTGTTGAAGAGCTCCTTGTCAGCCTCGTGGCACCTGGCCGCCCACATACACAACTAGTAGAGAGTATAGTGGAGGTGGGTGCTACCCACACACTGGCAGAGGAGCGTGCAAGTAAGGCCACAGGGCACATCAGTAGACCACTGTTGCATATCCATCCACATCTGTACAGGTAGATCATACATATGTGAAATGACATATATATTGTCTGTTGCTGAGTAATAGTAATAAACAGATGTGCATAAGCTGTAGTATTGTGGACTTGTAGTGTTGTACTGTAATGCTGCACCCACCCTGTACCAATGCCACAGCAATGTTTACTGACATCACATATGTTGTACACTTATGTAGGTCCCTCTGGTATACCTCTAAGGCAGCAGCCTGTAATTGGTGAGTATGTTTTTTGTTCAGTCTTGCCAATACACCGGTCATGTTATGACTATGGTATATTCCGTGCACACATTTAACACACCTACCCATAATGCATGCCATACATGTTCACTTATTGTTGCTGTTAACTGCACTACATCGCAGTGGTGACCATGATGGTGTATCTGAAGGGTATGTCAGACTCCTGCAATATAACCAACATCCTGTCATTGCAAAATGTGTCCACAGAGATGAACATAATGGTGGGACAAATGGCCTACAGTAGGGACATGTGTGAAACATCACCCTTATACAGTGCTACAACAGTATATATACCAATATTACAATGGCAGCTGTTACAGTTCTACATTACAGCATATCATAATAATACGGTCCACAACCCTTAAAACCTGTAATGTGGTCGCAACATGAGCAATGAGTGTGTAATATGGAATCATAGGTTAGGGCAGCAAATATAGGGAATACATACCTTCACAAACACTGGAAGCATATGTGTGTGCACACACACACACCAGATAAAATATAGTGGAAGCAGCTGTTGAGGTACTGACTGCATGCATTTATCATTGAAATGCAGCTTCCAGCAAGTACATGTCCCCAATGTCACACCAAGTATTGGTCTGCTGTCCAAGACGTTTGGCCATCAAATGTGCACACTTACCTGCAACAGAGGCAGCCATGGCTTGCACACATCTTACATGACATGGCATGGGCCCCATACCCAACAGGTAGCACCCATGAGCTGGACATGTAGCCATACCTCACCATTGCATATACCATTGCAAACAGCGCAGACAGTCATTTATGTGGCAAAGATGTATGGGACAGGAATGATGTAGAAAATAAACAGATGGCCCTCCAAGACAGATGATGTCACATATAGCAAACTGGTCATGCAGGCTACCTAGTAACATGCCACAACATTGAGGGGGTTGCAGGAATGCCTATCAAGTACTGGCTGTGCAGTACCCGTGTCAGCAATTGCCTGGACTCTGCAAACGTGTGGCCTACGGGTTAGGGTAATCAGATGTGACAGTTGTACCACAGGAAACATCAGCCAGGCCTCTCTACAGGTAGTGCATGCATAACAGAAGAGGTCCCCAAAAGTCATGCGTTGCAATGTTTACTTGTGTACCATGACCATGTTGGAAACCTACAGACAGTATCACATAAGATACATGTGCTGCACAACCAACGCCTCACCCCACCTCAGGCCCACCATCCCCATCTATACAGTGATGGTGCCAGTGTACACTTGTATGTTTGCCATTCATTAGCTGGGACTAGACTGCTACATGTGGTGTTCAATGTTTGGGACACTGCAAACTGACACACATGTGTAGACCATAGTTATCAAGCATCTGCAAAAACGCTGAAGGTGGGGTGGGGGTGTTATCATGACACACCAGTGCACTGCAGCAGGGATCCAAATGATGCTATGAATTGCTGTATCTGCACACAGTCAGGTCAGGAACTGTGGCAGACATAACCCTGACTCCACAGCAATAGTGACAGCAGTGTGTGAACTCCAAGGGATGTGCACATGAGTTGACCTTGCAATCATGCTGAGTTGGGGGACATGTGTAGGGCAGACTGACCATATACTGGCAAATGCAGATGGCCCATGCTAGTATACCCCTGCCAGGAATAGTGACTGCTGTAGTACACATAACAGTAGGTACAACAAACTGTCATGATAAGGGTGTGCACACATATGCACCCATGAAGTGTATGCATCTTAGTCAGCATCAGCACAACTAACACATTTGTTAAACACTGCATTTGATTGTACAGGACATATGTAATGTAAACATATGCAGTATTGTGGTCCCATGGCATATCAAGGAAGAGGGCATCATATCAATAAGGGTGTGTACATTCCCCATAGCCATGGTAAGGTTTGACGGTTGTCAGTGTAATAGTATTGTATTGGTCATACATGCACCACTGATGATGACATCTGTAAATCAGACATCAGGCATTCACAAATGACATCTGTCCACATATCATCCCAGGTATGTGTCGGACAAACACATAGGGGCTGTGAGCATTAGAGCAGACATAACTGACACAGTAATACACATTCAGCAATGGTGTATACACCTGTGAGGTATGGTGCACAGTACATGTCAGGGTGCAGAACAGGTGCACTGCAATACTTGTACATGGGTGCAATGTTTTCCAGGGGAAGGGGCATTACCTACTAACACAGCTCATGCATCACACACATGTATACTGTTGCTAGCATGGATTGACTATAGCTGCATTGCATGCTGTTGCATACCATGTGTTATGCATGTTGACAGATGGGTAATGGTAGGTCTGTGTGTACTATCTTTGCACAACCTCACATGTAGGTGTGTGTGTGTGTGTGTGTGTGTGTGTGTGTGTGTGTGTGTGTGTGGGGGGGTATTTTATCTGTAAGTGCAATCTGGTGGAGTGGCGGTGGGGTTGATATATGTAGGATGTGTGTGTGTGTATGTGTGTGTGTGTTTGTGTGAGTGCCCATGTATGCACATGTGTGATTGTGGGGTTGTTCATATGTCAGTACTTTCTTTTGAAATTACTCAGTACATGGACATGGACTGACACGTGAGACACCAGGAATACTTGTCTAATATGTAATCTCAGAACAGCTGATAGTATAATAAGGTCTGTAGCATGGAACATGCATTGGGAGGGAAACTGGACACCGGGTATACTGTTAAAATTGCAATCAGCAGAAAGGTGAAAGACTACCCACGTATGCAGCACTACAGATGCATTGGGGAATTACTAGAAAACACCAGGGAGTGTATCAATATTTTACTGTTGTCCACATAATACATTGATTGAGAAACAGATCTTGCATCTACTGAGCAATATTTACATATGACACTCCAGTGCATGACATTATTGAGAGGCCATAGTAGCCCCTAACATATGGGGGCCATGCTCACGATGTCCGGACATACCCAGGGTGAACACTGGATGACAGCAGTGAGTCCTTGTAAAACCTACTCCAATCAAGTCAAAGAGGTAATGGAGTAACAGGTCATGTTTTGTGACCACTTGTCTAGGCAATTAGAAGAATGATACATTAATAATTGGTATTAATGAGTGTATGTTTCCAAGTGTGATACAGGGTGGGGAACTTACGGGAATAAACTAGGGACAGTCTGTAAACTCAGGGACAGGTAGGTATTATGGTGGATTGTCAGGGTGTGTGTGTATGTGTGTGTATCTGTGTGTGTGTGTGTGTGTGTGTGTGTGTGTGTGTGTGTGTGTGTGTGTGTGTGTGTGTGTGTGTGTGTGTGTGTGTGTATGTGTGTACTGTTAAGCAATGCTGTACAGGTCTTAAAGTGGATTTCTTGTTTTCCCCTCACAGGTAGCGAGGTGGGTCAGGGTCCCTCCTGCATGCAATCTGATGTTGGTGTCCATACAGACACTGAAAATGGTGATAGGTGTGTTAAAGCTCAGGCGGGTTGTCAGAGGGCAAAACTGCATCATCGTTTCACATCCCCCTGTTATCCACCCCATCCCCGCACACAGTCACAGTGCCTATAGATACCTCATCACAAGTGGCCATAGCTGAGGGACAGTTGGCGGTTGGTGACAGTGCACAGGAAAATGTGGTATCTATGGCTGCTATGTCTGGACACAGCAGCCATAGCCGGATGTCCGGCAGGGCACCACATAGGTAGATGTATCGGTGTGCTCATGGGTGGGTCACTGGTCATCGTGCCCCTAGCAGAAGTGCCACATCTGGTACCACCAGACGCATGTTTCAGGCTGTCATGGGGGTGCAGGCATGTATGGAACTGTACACCAGACAGGGTCTGAGGCTGCAGAGGGTTGCTTTTTCATCTGTAAGTGACAACATCCATGATCTTGCAGGTGACCTCCATGATTATACAGAGGTCATGGATAGATGGTTGGGTGAGATGGTGGGCCTCATCAACCATGGATTGTCCATGCTAGAGCATGTGGTGGGAGTGGGGCGATGTCCATGTGGACGTAGGCCAGCAAAACCAACATCTGTCGATGTTGATGTGCAAGGACACCAAGCCACTCCCGTAGTGGCAGTACCAGCCATAGCACTGCAGGGGGGAGCTGTCCACACCACAGCAGGCCATGTGCACGTGACCCTGGCCAGTCCTAGGAGGGACCTGGTTTCAGCAGACATATGTCATTATCAGGGGAATGTAGCATATTGAGGTCTGTACATGGATTTGCCCATGGAACCCCTGGCAGGCACAGTCTGCGTTTTCATGACCAGAGGCGGTGAACTGCGTACCCTACCAGGTATGGTCTGCAGCTGTTCAAGAAACACCTGTATAGGGCAGCCACATGGCAGAACTGTGTACATGCATACACACTATACAAACACACCTAGGGCAACCCCGGGTGTATTTCCTATTTCTCATCCAGTCATCAAGATTATTCTTGAAGAGTGCTAATGAAAAACTTTGCTTGACATAGATGGATAGCCTGTTCCAGCGTATAGGAAGTCTCTGGGACAGGAATCTATCCCTCCAGCATGTCCTGTTTATTGTGGTGACAAGGTTTAGGTCCCTAGAGCATGTAGTTCAGAGGGATTGGGATTTCTTTAGGTGTAGCATGTCCAACAGCTCTGGGTTTGACATAGCTTTATATGTTAGGCAGAGATCACCTCGGGGTAGGCGATATGCTACGGAGTAAAGCTGGAGTTTTTTGAGGTGGTCAGTGTAGGGCATTTGTTTGAGGCCAGTAATCCTCTTTGTGAGGTACTTCTGTGGCCTTTCCAGCTGTTGCAGATGTCTTGTGAGGTACATGCCAAAAGGTGCATTGTACTCTATAATGGGTCTAATGAGTGTCGAGTAGAGGGGAACAATGACCTCTTTTTTCCTGGATGAGAACCCTTTTATGATGAGGTGTGCCACATAGAAGGACTTCCTGACTACTGTGGTGATGTGACTATCAAAGGAGAGACTACTGTCCACCTGGGTCCCAAGGTCTCTTATTATGCATTCGTTGTTAAGTAGATTGCTGCCTATGTGGTAGTTCATGGGTACAGAGTTTTTACCAAAGGGGATGACACTGCATTTTTTGGCATTCAGCTTGAAACCATGACTCTGACACCAGGCATCTGTCTCAACGAGGCCCTTCTGTAGGATGTCCACATCATTTGGGGACTTAACTATGGCTCCTACTTTGAATTCATCGGCAAACTTTGTTAGCCAGAGGCCTTCTGTGTTAGCCTGTACTTCAGAGAAGTAGATGCCAAACAGGAGAGGTCCCAGGATGGAACCCTGTGGTAGTCCACTTGTCACTGCTTTGAGGTCAGATTTGTAGTCTGCAACTTTTACAGTGTGGTTTCTATCAGTGAGCCAGTTGGCAACCCATCTTGTGATGTAGGGATTTATACCTAGTTTAGTGAGTTTAGCTATAATTCCAGAATGGGGGATGGTGTTGAAAGCCGTGGCGAGGTCAAGATAGGCTGTGTGAACCACCTTACCCTCATCTACGACATTGGTGACTGCCTCAAAGATGTCGATCAGGTTCGGGAGGCATGATCTGCCTTTCACAAACCTGAACTCGGTGGGATCCAGAGTTTGGAGGTTACCAATGTCTTTGTTTATGAGTTCCATGATGATACGTTCCATGGCCTTGCAGACCAGGCTCGTCAGGCTAATAGGTCGATAGTTCCTGGGATCAGTGGTGGTTCCCCTTTGTGGAGTGGGATAACTGTTGCTGTGCACCATTCAGTGGGCACAAAGCCTGATGCAAGTCTATTATTGAACATGGTGCTTAAGTGGGGAGCCAGTTCATTCTGAAGTTCGTGAAAAACGCAGCCTAGGATGTTGTCCGGTCCCATGGATGCTGTGTTTTTGGCTTTAGAGAGTGCAGCTTTTACCTGCGTAGTTGTGATTACAGGGACTTTGCATTCTTCCTGTATAGATATGGGCCCTTTAGGGGGTGAGAAGGGGGTAAAGTTAGCACTGAATCTATCTGCCAGGATGTTGGCAATATCAGTTGGTTCTGTAATTTACTTGCCTTTGTGCTGTAACTCAGAGCAGATCTGGGTGTTGCCATTGAGATTCTTAATATAGCTGTAGAATGCTTTGTGGTTGTCCTTGGAATTAGTGGTGATTTTGTTTTCGTAGCTGGCTTTGGAGGATCTTATAAGGGATCTCAGCTTCTTACTGAGACTGACCAGGGAGCTCCTCCACTCATGGGATTTTACTTTCTTTTGCAACAGTTTCTTCCTTCTGTTGTACAGTTTGTTTATGGCAGGGGACCACCAGATTGGCTTCCTTTTTTTGGAGGATAGCGTGCTGGTTCTGTTTGGGATAGCACGATCCATGCACTCATGTAAGTGCTTATAGAGTGCATTTGTGTAGAATTCAGCAGTTGTAACTGTATTGGCCATCTGCATGGATGTCATGAAGTTCACCATTTCTGTCTTAAGAAGCATGAAGTTGGCTTTGGAGAAATTTTTTTACTGAGGTTTCCTTAATGGGGGTTGGGGGCGGGATGTGTATATCAAGGGTGATTAGGTTATGGTCAGATCGGACCAATGAGGAGTTGACTTCAGGTGTGGAACACCGGTCACTTATGCTGGTAATGACTAGGTCGAGGATATTGTTGCCTGTGGTGGGGGTGTGGATAAGTTGATCCAGGGCATTGGAGTTTATGAGTTCCAGAAAGCGTTGAGCTAAGGAGTTGGTACATGAGTAGTTTTCCAAGTTAATGGTGGGGTAGTTGAAGTCGCCCATTATTAGGTTGTTTGGTTGAACCCTAATATTTTCCAGTACATCAAGAAAAGAGGCGTGGGAATCCTGGGGCATGGTGGAGGATCTGTAGCAAGCTACAATTTGGATTGCAGTTTTGCCCAGAGTTAGTTGCACTTGGATAACCTCGGATTCATTATGCTGAGCAACTAGCCTGGAGGTGTGGATATCCTTAATGAATATGGACACACCTCCACCTTTGCTGTTTCGGTCCAGATTACATGGCTGAAAAGTGTGGTACGTGTTATAGACTGGTAGTGCAGGGGTGCTCTCTGGAGCCTTGAACCAGGTCTCAGTCACTGCACAGATATTGATGTTCTCCATTTTAAGGAGTGCCTTGAGTGAGTGCATTTTGAGATTTAGATATCTAGCATTGAGTAGCATTACCCTCAGTTTATGCTTGCTTGTTCCTGTTATGGTGGTGAATAGCACAGTAATGATCATGTGGACTACAGCAGAGATATGACCAATATATGTGGACAGTCTGGCACTCTCTCGTCAGTCCAGAGGTATACACAGATCCCCTTAGTGTGAGACATGTGTACCAAGACTGACAATGTGGATGTTAACATGGGTATATCACGTAAATACTGGACTAAATATTCCCACACAGTTTATGCATTCACACACTCCTGTCTGTCCTGGCACATAATAACTGGTGGTGCAGAGGTCACATGGCCACATACTACCCAGTAGTTAGTGACATACATCTGTACAGCATCCCACAGCTTTGTCAGAAATACACAACAGTTATGGTGGCCCGGCAGCAGTACATTTTGCAAATATCTGGACATAACATCACACTGGGTAATTACACTAAGCTGCTAGGCATGTAGCAAAGCACTGTGCAAACTACAGGCAGACTGTCATGACATTGGCCTACATTTCGTATGGGGGAATACGCATGTACCTGCAAATATAGCAGGCTCTCCAGGCATGTCACAGTGCAGAGTAACAGACACCTGTGTGAAAGTGCATACCCACAACCAATGTGAAAACAGCCACAGCCACATATGGCACGCAAGCTTAATATTACACTATATGGACTGTTTGATCAACACCATCCTCATATGTGCCACTTACACACTAACCCTACATATATTGGGTCACGGCACAGTGTGGTGCAATGCCTGTCTGTGGTATGGGACACGTGTGTGTTTGGCAATACAAACATGTGAGCCGATAGGGTACCATACACTGGAGCAGCATGTAAAATTAGATAGAAGAGGACCAAGAACAATGACATCTACCACAGTCTGTACACAGGCCAAGATATGTATTAACAATACACATACTGTCGACAATCACCATAAGCACACAGACCCCACTACTGTACACGCAACCACAGAATGCCCAGGTTATGTCCTCAGAAATAACCCCTATTATACATAACATATCTAGGAGATTGATATCTGACTGTCTTGTTATCAGGTATGATGCCAATAAATAATGGTGTACAGAATGTATGCACCTCTTACTGCATAACATATGTACAAAGGTTGACAGACTTGTGGCTGGAGCCACAAACACTGGGCCAGTATTGGCATGTTGCTGTGATACTCTCATACATTTACTGTTGTAACGGGGTTTGTTGTGACATATGTCCCATGAGGGATATGAAGTCAGTAACTCTCATGGCTGTCACCATGTACTGACTGCAATCCTCAGACAATGCTTCTGCAGTTCTAAGGCAGGTGATCTGTGAGTAACACAAGACACATAAAACTCCAAACACTGGACAGTCTACAAATAACCCTACAGGTGGGAGTTTTCTCAAACACATTACACTGTCATGACAGGTAATAAATCAGGTAGACCAGCAATATCCACACAAACCCTGTTAAACCAACATTAATCCAAATGCAGAAGAGCAACACTTACATTCCGTAGTCATGTCTGGAACCCCCTCCCCCCCGTTTGTTGGCCTGTCTCCACAAAGTATGTTGTTAGAGGTATGTTCCACTACCATCTGTGATGCTGTTTGCCAAACACTGACATGAGGTCCCGCTCACAGTGAAAGAAAAAGGCCAACAACTACATGATGTTCTTAGTTATAGGAGTGTGTTTCCATGCAATTGGCTATGGGAATGTTACCACAGCTGTTCCACATGCAGTCAGCTAGTGGTGGACTGCAGTACATGTAGAGGCTATCAGCTGATCATGACCATCACTTACAAAACACAAGCTGCTGCCTAAGCAAAGCAGGTGTACTTTTCCACATCCACCAGAGAGGGAGTGAGAGAGACAGACAGAGACAAAGTAAGACAGTGAGGGGGTGAGACAGTGAAACTTAAATATGTTTGTGTCACACAATTAGCAGTATGGCATTTCAAACCCCTGCCTATGTATTGCTATCACATGTCTATGGAGTTATTGAATGCACCACAGAGCTTACATGTTGGGGAACTGTCCAAAGGTATATTCAATGGTGAGTGACATCTGCAACAGTGAAAAAGGAGAGATAAGGTAGGTGTAGTACACATACCTGTCCATATGAACAGGTGTCAATGTTGACACAGCCACACTCTCTCAGGGACTGACACACATTATCACAGTTGGCAGGGTCAGGATTAGACTTCCTAACTAGCTAGTTTGCCACAATACAGTAATACGCAGGTATCACATGCACCACAGGGGTTATCAGGATGATATATGGACAAAGGGTATGTCAAGGTGTCTGACATCAGAAAGCATGCTTCAGTAGGCCAATGGGATGTGTAGGGAGTGTGAATGGTGTCCAAATCATTATACTCCCCACACACACAGACACAGGTTGCCAGTATTGACATGCATGGGTGCATTGCTTCACAGGTGTGTAGTGGTTGACTGTGCCAGAAGGCTGTACAAGGCTAAGTAAAGGGTATTCCTTGGCATCAGGCCACATGAAAATGGTCTGCAGTGTGACTCAGGGGTGTAGTGTCTGCA
Source organism: Protopterus annectens (assembly GCF_019279795.1). NCBI lineage: Eukaryota > Metazoa > Chordata > Ceratodontiformes > Protopteridae > Protopterus > Protopterus annectens. The sequence continues at coordinate 771,697,917 of NC_056727.1, read as the reverse complement.
TTGGCCCACACAGGTGGGTATTGTATTCACCATCCAGTCATCTGGGTTACTATTGTGGGTGGCCAGTACTGTGCAATGCTTGCCATGTATGTGTTCTATAGTCCATGATATGGACAGTGTCTGGGATGTGCATACATCCCACATGCATGTTCTGTGACATGTGGAAGTGTACCTGGGGTGTCTGGGGCATGTGTAGACAGATTATCATAAGCTGTGCCATTCCTGGCTTCATGTGGTGAGACCTGGCAATGGACACCAGGTTGACCCTCCACCTACACTGACAGCATGATACAGGTATTCTCTGGTAGCAGTGGCATCTGTCCATACAGGGCATGTGTATGAGGCATGGTATGTCCTTTGTGGGTTACATTTGCTGGCACTACAGTTGTTGCAGGCATCCAGTGGAGAACATAGTGAAGGAGCACTGTATGCAATTATGTGCCTATTGTAGGGATGGGACAGGGTCCCATGCCCTCTGTAGTCTGCTGCAATCACACCATGGTTACTATCTGTGGGCAATATGCAGGGAACTACCAAAATAGTGGTTGTTGCCTAGCCGAGTGTGTTTGTGTATGAGACATGGGTTGAAAGTGTTCTCTGGGTAATACATGGGTTGCCTAAATTGTTTGCCAGGCCTTGATGTCACATGTAGGGGTATGGATTGTCAACCCCAGCCTCTCTGCTGTTTGACATCTGTTATCTTTTAAGGTGGACATTGTGACAAATAATAGGCCCACCATATAAGAAATTTGCAAAACCCACTCCACAATGAGTCCAGTTGTTACACACTCACAGCCACCTCCACACAGGATATGAATGACAAACACACACACACACACACACACACACACACACACACACATACACCAAGTCTCACAGTTGCCATGTCTGGTATTGGAGCTCCTACCTAATACATCACACTACAGCATTACTCAGTTATAGCACGCGCCATGGAGATTACAGGGCTATTCTTTCCCCAAAGGTGTATTTCAAAGTGAATGACTTCAGCAGGCTTGCCAAAGAAGGGCAGTGGAGGTTGTAGTGACTGTGAATGGTCTCAAAAGCATTACTCCCTACACAGACAAACACCCACACTTGCCATGTGTGGGAATAGAACTCCTACCTAACTAGTATATCACACTACAAAATTACACAGTTATAGGATGTGCCACAGAGATTACTGTACTACTGTTTCCCCAAAGGTGTATTTCAAAGTGATTGACATCAGCAGGCTTGCCAAAGAAGGGCAATGGAGGTTGTAGTGACTGTGAATGGCCTCAAAACCATTGCTCCCTACATAGACAAACAAACATACACACAACCATGCACACTTGCCATGTCTGGGAATAGAACTCCTACCTACCTAGTATATCACACTACAGCATTACTGTTATAGGACATGCCACAGAGATTACAGGGCTATACCTTACCCAAAGGTATATTTCAAAGTGAATGACATCAGCAACCTTGTCAAGGTTGGGCAATGGACAGTGTAGTTCATAGGTTCATAGGGTCATATGTTGATACTAGGCTATCATCCCTAGGGCCTATACATGCCTATACATTACAATTCCCTGGATATGACTTCCAACAATATTTACTTCCCTGCACGCCTGTCTAGCAGGGCAGTTGACATGATCCCCGGTGTAAATTTTCTATCTCCCGTCCAATCGTCCAGGCTCCTTATGAAGAGGGTCAAAGAGGCACTCTGCTTGACATGTATGGGCAGTCTATTCCAGAGTCTGGGGAGCCTCCGGGTCAGGAACACCTCCCTCTTGCATATATTGTTCATTGTGACAACAGGATTTGGATCCCTGGAGCATGTGGCTGTGAGAGTTTGGAATTCTCCAAATGTAGCATGTCCAACAGCTGTGGGTTTGACATGGCATGGTATGTTTAGCAGACATTGCCTCTCAAAACACAATACGTGACAGAGTATAGCTGGATGATTTTCAGACGGTCAGCATAGGGCATCTGGTTTAGGCCTGTGGTCATTTCATGAGGTATGTCTGCAGCCTCTCTACATCTTGCAGATGTCTTTTGAGGTACATACATAACAGGCCATTGTAGTCTTTTCTGGGTATACTGAGAGATGACTACAATGGGACAACTGCCTCCTTTTACTGGATGTAAAGCCCTTAGTGGGAGGTGTGCCACATAGGTTGGTTTCCTGACTGTTCTGGCAATGTGGTTATCAAAGGTGAGACCACTGTCCACCTGTGTCCCTAAGTTTGTTATCACACTTTAGGTGTTTAGTGTATTGCCACCTATGTGGTACTTCACATGTACATGTCCCTTCCCAATGTGAATAACTATATATTTCTTGGCAATGATCTTGAGGCCATGGCTCAAGCACCAAGCATGTCTTTCTGTAAGACCCTTCTGTAGAATATCCACATCATGTGGTGATTCAATATTTGCTCCCAGTGTGCAGTCATCTGCGACATTTGTTTGCCAGTGTCCCTTACTATTGGACTCTACTTCAGAGCAGTAGATGCCAAATAAGGGCAGTGCCAGGACTGAACCCTAAGGTACACCAACTGTCACTTGTCTGGGGCTCAGGTTGGTGTCAACTACATTTACAGTGTGGGTTCTGTCAGTACAGCAGTTGGCAGCCCATCAGGTGACATAGGGATTAATGGCCAGCTTGATACATTTATCTATGATTCCTGACTGGGGGGTGGTGTTGAAGGGCGTGGCGTGGTCCGGATAGGCTGGGTGAACCACCTTACCCTCATCCACAGCTCTGGAGACAGATTCACAGTTGTCATTCAGGTTGAGGTGACATGATCATCCCTTCCCAAACCCAACCTGGTTAGGGTCCAGTGTTTACAGGTTGCCAATGCCTTTGTTTTAATTTCCATGATAATATATTCCATGGCCTTGCAGATCAGGCACGTCATATTGCTGGGGCTATAGTTCCCAGGATCCAAGGTGGATCCCCCCTTGTGGACTGGGATAACTATAGCTGTGTGCCACACAGTGGCCATGAAGCCTGAGGTGTGAATATGATTAGACATGGCATGTAGGTGAGGTGCCAGTTCAGTATGTAGCTCATGTAGTACACAGCCCGGGATGTTGACTGGTCCAATGGCTGCTGTTGTTATAGCTCTGTAGGGTGTGGTTTTTACCTATGTGGCCATTATTACCAGAATATGGCAATCTATCCATGTTGAGCTGGGCCCTTTGGTGGTTGGGAGGGGGGGGTGCAGTTGGCACTGAATCAATATGCCAGGATATTGTCAATATCCCTGTGAGCAGTATATTTAATAGTATCCTGTTGTAGCTCACAGCAGTTCTGAGCATTGCCATTTAGATTCCTCACATAGCTATGGAATGGCTTGCAGTTGTCTTTGGCATCTTTGGCTATATTATGTTTGTAACTAGCTTTGGTGGATGTTATGAGGAATCTCTGCCTCTTACGGTAACTGGTAAGGGAGTATTTTGCATCCTTGAAATTCCCCATTTCTGCAACAGTTTCCTCCTTTTGTTATACAGTATGTTTATGGCAGGGGGCCATCACATTGGCTTCCTTTTCTTGGTGGGGAGCATCTTGGTTCAATATTGGATGACACAATTCATGCACGAGTGGATGTGCTTCTACAGTGCCTTCATGTATGATTCAGCAGTCATCCTTTCGGTTCCCATCTGCATGGGTGTCATGACATTAGTCACATCTGACGTGTAGCATGACATTGGCTTTGGAGATGTGTGTTACGGAGGTTACGTTACTGGGATGTTGGGGAGGGATGTTAATGTTAAGGGTGATTAGCTCATGGGCAGACCTAACCAATGATGGGGTGCCCATAGGTGTGGAGCATTGATTTCCCATATTGGTAATAACCAGGTCTAGGATATTTGAGACCCTAGTGGGACTATGGGTTACTTGATCTAGGGTATTAGGAATTATGACTTTCCAGAACCTTTGGGCACACGTGTTGGTACACAAGTAGTTGTCCCAGTTAATGGCGGGGTAGTGTAAGTCACCCAGTATTAGGGTGTTTGCTTGTATCATATTTCACAGTATGTTTCAAAAGCTGTAGTGGGTATCATGGGGCATGGTGGGGGATCTGTAGCAAGCTATATAATTTGGAAAGCAGTCTAACCTACTGTTAGTTGCACCAGGGGTATTTCAGACACATTCTGTTGGGCAAGTAGCCTGATGGTGTGAATATCCTTGGTGAATATGGACACTCCTCCACCTTTATTGTTTTGGTCCTGGTTTGGTGGCCAACAGGTGTGGTGAGAGCTGTACCTGGTATTGCAGGGGTGCTCTCTGGATGCTTGGATCAGATCTATGTTACTCCACAGTTATCCATGTTCTCCATTTGTAGGTGTGTATAGTGACTGTGAATGGCCAAAAAAAACATTGATCCCTACCCACACACACACAGTTTCACAGTGGCCATGTCTGAGAATAGAACGCCTACCTAATTAGTTTATCAGACTACAGCATTACGCAGTTACAGGACACACCACGGGAATTACTGTGCTACTTCTTCCCCAAAGGTGTATTTCAAAGTGAATGACATCAGCAGGCTTGCCAAAGAAGGGCAATGGAGGTTGTAGTGACTATGAATGGTCTGAAGAGCATTGCTCCCTACACAGACAAACGCACACACACATTCACAGTTGCCATGTCTGGGAATAAAACTCCTACCAAACTAGTAGGGAATAAAACTCCCACCAAACTAGTATATCACATGACAACATTATGCAGTTATAGGACATGTCACGGAGATTACTGGGTTATTCTTTCCCAAAGGTGTATTTCAAAGTGAATGACATCAGCAGGCTTGCCAAAGAAAGGCAATGGAGGTTATAGTGACTGCGAATGGCTTCAAGAGCATTACTCCCTACACAGACAAGCGAACACACACTTGCCATGTCTGGGAATAAAACTCCTACCTAACTAGTACATCACACTGCAGTATTATGCAGTTATAGGACACACCATGGAGATTACTGGGTTACTCCTTCCCCAAAGGTGTATTTCAAAGTGAATGACATCAGCAGGCTTGCCAAAGCAGGGCAAAGGAGGTTGTAGTGACTGTGAATGGCCTCTAAAGCATTGCTCCCTACACAGACAAACACACACACACAGACACACACACATACACACACACACACACACACACACACACACACACACACACACACACACACACACACACACACACACACACACATCCATACTTGCCATGTCTAGGAATAGAACTCCTACCTAACTAGTTTATCACACTACAGCATTACACAATTATGGAATGCGCCAAGGAGATTACTGGGCTTCTCTTTCCCCAAAGGTTTATTTCAAAGTGAATGACATCAGCAGGCTTGCCAAAGAAGGGCAATGGAGGTTGTAGTGACTGTGAATGGCCTCAAGAGCATTGCTCCCTACACTGACAAACACACACAAACATCCACACTAGCCATGTCTGGAAATAGAACTCCTACCTAAATAGTTTATCACACTACAGTATTACACAGTTACAGGATGCACCATGGAGATTATTGGGCTACTTCTTCCGTAAAGGTGTATTTCAAAGTGAACGACATCAGCAGCCCTGCCAAAGTAGGGCATTTGAAATTGTAGTGAGTGTGGCTGGCCTCAAAAGCATTGAGCCCTACACACACACACACACACACACACACACACACACACACACACACACACACACACACACACACATGCCAAATCTGGGATTAGAACTTCTACCTAACTAGTACATCACACTACAGCATTACACAGTTATAGGACACGCTACAGAAATTACTGAAGTACTTTTTCCCCAAAGGTGTATTTCAAGGTGAAGACATCAGCAGGCTTTCCATAATAGGGCAATAGGGAGTGCAGTGTGTGCGCATGGGCCATAACCCATTAATTTAGAGGCAGACACACAACACTCAGGCATACACAGGTTTATATTCCACAGGTATGTGTATACAACTGCTAGATGACTCCTGACTTGTACGGTCATATTACACAGTTAGCACAAGCACCACAGACACTATAGTGCTGAGGGATACCATTGGCAAATGTCTACAGTGATTGACATTTGCACATCATGTGGTTTTAGCCAATTGGATGTGTGCAGGGTGGGACAGGCCTCATGATGGGAGGCTCTTTGTCACTGTCACTCTTTTCCGCACATCTATGTATGTGTATTTTTGGCCTATTATAGTGTGTTGTCCTTGGATATATGTGTGTATTCCTATCCAATGTGTGTGCAAAGCATGACTGGTGTGTACTGACAAGTGTATGCACTAACATCTGCGACTGTCAGATATGTATGATCCACTGTTGTTGCCAGACATGGGCTTCATTTCTGTAAGTGTGGGAGCATGCCCAGTATGACCTTCTGTATTGAATGTGTGAATCCATTCCAGGTAGATTGTACTCCAATGCAGACTTTTGTGTTCTACACATACAGCTAGCAAACTGTTTCTGCAGGATATCTGTAGATCAGTTGAGAATATGGGATCAAAATGGGCAAAGGATAGTGGGTTACTGTAGGTAATAGTATCTGTGCTGCTTCTGCTACATAGTCCTGGTGTTAGCAGAGATATTCAGACATCTGTACTGTTTTACACTGTGATGTTTTATGTCATCAAGTACTGTCAGATATACATATTTGCTTGCAGTGATGTCCTGGGGAACACAGGGTGAATACAGCTGTGTCCAGTGTTGTGGTCAGCAGCCTACATATTCTTGCACAATAATGCCATTCTGGAGGGGAAGCTGCAGACACTTGCTGCTGGGTCTGTGTAAATGGTTCAGCGCCTTGGTACAGTGGCAGCAGAGGATCCCATGCTTGTACATCCATCCACGTGACAGTATGACCATATCCTGCTGTGGCCATACCTCACAGCTGTACAGATTCACACAGGTTATCCAGAGGCAGGGGTCATAATTCTGGACATTACCCCTTCACATTGTGGTTTACAAGCAGGTTTCTAATGAGTCATTCTTGTGTTTGTAGCCAGGGATACTATGTGCACACAGCTGAGTTTCGGACTTCACCCACTCCATGCCGCCCATGCTCCAACCCCCCCTCTATTATTGTATCCTCTTCTATACATTATGCAAACATTATCTGCTATGTTCCCTATAGTTATCACCTCATCCCAGCAGTAATTTGGTGTTGGTCCTCAGTTCATGCAGTAGGACATGGTGGACATGTTATTGTGATTTGCCAACATGGCCTTGAATTTGTGTTCTGTGGACTGTGTTATGTTGTTATTTGGGAGTGCATGACATAACATACATTGGCAGTATGGGTGAGACACAGGCTTTTGCCAGAAGACTGTAGGCCATTTGGTAGTGATGCAGGTCAGCTGTAGCAGGCCATTGCATTCTGTCACTCCTACAGTCCCATACTGGGTAGGTGTGCAAGGTGTTCACGCCAATACATTCTGTCATTATTGATCTAGTGGTGTGGATGCTGGCAGGATGCTGCTTACAGCCAGGGATATGCCTGCATGGGACACCTGTCCTGCATACTGCATTCTTTCGCTATTGCCATACAGAGGTGGGGGTCATATTGTACCCATTCACAACAGCAGCGATAAGACCGGAGAGGTACCTGTGGGTGGTGGTGGAGTGAGCAAGATGCATGTGTGCTATGGACACTACTTGCATCTGACTCACAGATAGGCATGTGGCATTCCACTTAGGCTGGCTTGTGCAGGGACATCAGCTGTTTCTCAATACTTCATTCCTATGACCTTTGTGGTCTGCCAATGTTTGGCCAGATGACATCGGTATTCCCTACTACAAGCCCAAATAATGTGCTGCAAATCTGTATGTACAATTCCAAGGGTGTGTCCATTTGACAGTTACATATTATACACTGTCTGTCTGGGGTACTTCCCCCTGTGTACTGCTTGTTTGTCTGGGCTGACATTCATGCCATGTCCATCTTTCAGAAGGTGACACATATTACTTCCAAACATTTACTGTGGCTTACTGCTGGCATGTGTTTTTCTAAGAAGCATTGTGTTTGGCACTGCAGTTGTGAGAACTTGGCCCTGTCATCTGCTGTACTGGGCAATGGCCACCAGGACAAACCTCACTGTGCATACATACTGACCACTCTCACACAATATATGACACACACCAACTTAACACATACAGACCTGCATATTGTACACATACTACAATCTATCCTGCTACAGTGGCCAGCTCAGGTAATCTGTGCTCCACTGTTACTATACCTACACATACATCTTACTACATTTCTACATAGGATTGGGTGTGGGGGGGGGCATACCTGACTGTTACTACATTTCTACATAGGATTGGGAGGGGCACACCTGACTGTTACTACATTTCTACATAGGATTGCGGGGGCACAACTGACTATTACTACATTTCTACATAGGAGTGAGGGGGCACACCTGAGTGTTACTACATTTCTACATAGGATTGGGGGGGGCAGACATGACTGTTACTACATGGGATGGGGGCAGGGCACACCTGACTGTTACTACATATCTACATAGGATTGTGGGGGCACACCTGACTGTTACTACATTTCTACATAGGATTGGGGGAGCACACCTGACTGTTACTACATTTCTACATGGCATTGGGGGGGCACACCTGACTGTTACTACATTTCTACATAGGATTGGGGGGCACACCTGACACTTGTACAGATTTGCTATGACTGTACTGGTATTTCAGGTGCTCCATTTCATTCTGTATTCTAACATATCATGCTGACTAGAGACATATCAGTGTACTACAGGTCTTGGGTTTGATTGACCTACATTTCATCTGAGTTTTTACCCTTCAGAACTGACATCCCAGTGCCTTACATGTTGTAGTTTGTCTGTGTATGTCTAGAGGGGATGTTCTTCATAGCCATCTATCAGGGGCCTTAGCACAGCCTTTGTTTGTGTTTGTCTACACCTGTCCTGCTGGCTGAGACTGTTGTTGGGTATGTGAGCCTCCCTGACTGGCATGTGTGTGTCCTATGGACACACATGTGGCTCAGCATATTTCCTGCAGTGTGTTTTGTCTCCTTCTCTAGTACTGGGTACTATGGTGACACCAGTATTTGTTACAGATCTCATGCTGCCACTATAGGTGTCTACTATCTGCTGGCATCCCATTCAGCCACCCGATTCCCTTGTATACTCACATCCATACCATAGATACAAGTAACAACACATACTACAACATTCAGCGATTGGTTAGAAGAGTGACTTACCTTGTGGCAGTATTAAGGATGGTGCTGGAGGGCTGGCTATGTTGGATGCACATAGTACACTCCCTATACATGGTTAAGCACAGGCAGTGTCATGTTTGGCATCCTTTTTGCTGTATGTGCAAGTCAGAGAGAGGTGTCACTCCCTGGGTCCCTACCATGTCAGTGTATGTGCTATGCGCTGCCTCTTTGCCAAGGCCTGGGAATACTGGCCACACCTCCTTCTGCCTACTGGGGCAGTCTCAGGTTGTTCCTCCTCCGAATCACTCTGTGCCTGTGCAGACCTTGGCAATGGTGGGGGGCTGTGTGGCCCTGCCCCATGCTGTTCCTGCTGCAGCTGTTTCCAAAGGATCATATTGTGTAGCATGGCACATGCAATGACAGTTTGGGTACATGTAGCTGGTGATTACTGCAAGGCTCCACCAGATGTGTCCAGGCACCAGAACCATGACTTGAGCATCTCAAACACACACTCTATTATGATTCTGATCTCTGCATGTTATTATTGCATATTATGGAGTTCTTGTTCGGGTGTGTGTGCATTTCTGATGGGTGTTATCAGCCACGGCTCCAGTGTGTAACCAGCATCCCCCACTAGGTGACTGTAAGGGATGTCCCCATTGGCAAATCTCTGGTACAGCTGCATCAGATGCCAGATGTGGGAGTAGTGATAGCTTCCAGGGCACCCAGCACACACATTCATTATAATGCCCTGGGCATCGCACATGACCTGGCAGTTGATGAAGGGGAAGCCCTTGTAGTTGATGTAGATTCTACCCCACTCACCGGGTGGTGCTTTAATACATATGTATGTGCAGTCTATAGCATCGACTACCTCTGGGTATTCTGCTATTTGGTGGAAGAGATGCATATTGCTGGCCAACTCCTCATGGGTGTTGTGGAAATATACATGCTCACCGGCATGTGCTGACATGGCATCCAGAAACTGGTGGAGTACCCTGGATGCTGATGCCTGTGAGATCCCCATGATATCCCCAGCTGGCCTTTGGAAGGTACCTGTGGCTAGTATTCTTAGGTCTACACATACATTGCTATGCACTGGGATGGGTTCCCCTCTGTTGGTTCTGTGTGTGAAGTGTGGCCGGCACAGCTCAACAATTTGCTGTAGGAGGTCTCAGTCCAACCTATAGCACTCCACTATCTCCAGCTCATGTAGTCCCTGGTAGGTTACCCTGGGTCTGTACACTCTTCTCCTTCTCCTCACTGTGGTTTGGTTGACAGCATTCTCATCCTCACCACCCTCAGCTTCTTCCACATGTTGTTTTATGATAGTGTCTGCAGCCCCTATCATTTTGTTGCTTTTGTTTGGTAAAATTTCCCCGCTTGTGTACACCTGTGGTGTAGAGTTTGTGGGAAAAACCAGAGGGAAAGGTGTTTGCATAGTTTACAGTGGTGTGCTGGGCTGGGCTGGTCTGCTGCCTGTGTAACTGTCTGATTCTGATACATTTCACCTGCCAGCTATGCTAGTTCTCCTTGATTACCTTCCTACTGCTGTTTTCCCTTCCCGTTGCTTTCCTGTTTTAGCCCAGGGGCATGCCACTCAATCACAGTGCTCAGATGTGCACAGAGCTGCTATTTCCTGGTTTACTTTTTGTTTGTTCCTTTAAAACCCGGTGTGCAGTGCGCACACCCACTTAGGCAATGTAAAGAGTACTAGGCAGCCTCAGACACACCCCCTTGCTTAGCTCTGCTAAGTTCAGGGCAAACCTGAACCACAGGGCTCAAATAGGCTTACAGTATGCCTGACACACCCCTCTATGATGTCAGCTAGCTCTTAAGCTTGCACCATGCTTTTCCTGCACTGACACGGTTGGGTGCAGGCTAGCCATGAGGGAGAATCTGGGATTCAGTATCAATCCCCTGATTTGCATTGGATTGCCTACTAATGCATAGTTACAAGTCCCACACTGAGCCTTCCCTCTTAGCAACCACTATTCGCTGGCCATGTTGTCTTCTGCCTGCCATTGAGTATAATGGCAAAATAGCGATTTTGGATACAATGATTACTTCAGGTTTTTTATTTTATTTTCGGCCCGATCCTGTTTGCGCACCACTGACCAACGCTTAAACAGCCAAAATCGGCTAAAAAAAAAAAAGTTTTTTTTTATATTTTGGCAACTGTTTTCCATGCCAATGGCCATATATTTGGCCATTGGCAAGCTTTCAACATAATATACACCCTTTATTTGTACTACTAACCAAGTACATTTCTGCAGGCTACACTAGTCCTGCACGGCCGGCTGCCAGCTTCCTGGATCACAAATTCACCACATTTGCATGGTTTTTACCTGCAAATGGAGTAATTTGCATACAGGAGCTGTGTCCGTGCAGCAATAGTGCAGGAGCGCTCATGCACATCCCTGGAGCTTATTCCTGGATTGCACGGCAGCCATATTGCCTCCAGCAGCTCATGCACTATTCCTGCACGCCATGCAGAGCTTGCTGAATCCGGGGGATAGAGTATAATTTCTGCAAGTAATGTCACTGTTCATCTGTCATTCCTTTTTATTTTCAAATAATTATTTCTTTTAAATTTCATAACAGTTATTTGTGTTATTTTCTGTAAAAGTCATGCCTGAGTGCTTACTGACTCCTGTTCACTAATGTCGTAAGGCATCATATAACTACTAATCAAAATTTTAACTGTTTTGCACAGTAAATTCTAGTCACATATTGAATGTCCTGATATGGTACAATTAGTAAAAAGTGTTAATTCAGAATTTAACATGATTTCATTCTTTCTAATTTTGTACACACACACACACACACACACACATATATATATATATATATATATATATATAAAATGCAATGTTTTCTCAGTTTGAACTATGTTGTTGGTTGAGGTACTGCACATCTGATTATATTATTTTGTTATACACAATAATTTGTGGCCTCAAAGACAAAAAAATATCATTTGTGCTGTGGTGAAGGTGGTAAGGCAGCAATGTTTCCTTACACGGCAAAATATTCATTTTAATCTGTAATTTTTGTATTGGTGTTTCCATGAAAACTTGTGTATTACTACTTTTCAGCTGGAACTATCTGCCAGCTTTAACAATGCCAATGCATACAAAATTAATGGTTTTAATCACTGCAATCTTAAGTTATGACATGCAACTTTCTTTCCAGAGTTCCATGAGGTTTTAAGGTGTACCATTACGGGAATGAAATGCATACCATGGCAGTGTCCTAACCCACCCCCTCCTTTTTAAATAGTTTATTCTCTTTCAAGTTAGATATTGACCTGTCTTTGTGAATATCAAATTATAAGTAACAGAAATGTCACAGTAGGTCAAGATTAAGTGTGTCTTTCACATCTCCTAAAGATAGGCCAGGTGATGGTGCAAATGATTTTGAAGAGGGGCTGTTATGAAGGCTGGGTGGTGAATTGGTCAGATGTTGTGACCTACTTGATGCAGGTGATCCTGCAGACACTGATCTGACAGAGCTGTGAGACCAGGACAGCAACCTCGAATGTGAGGTTCTACTAGGTGTAGATGAAAGCTGACATGGTTTGCATGAAAACTGCTGTGGTTGCTCCCCCCAGCTAACTACAGTACTTTCTTGAGAAGCAGTTGTAGTCTTAAGTGATTTCCTCAGAGTGAGATTCAACACTAGGCTACCTAGGCAGTTGCCTAGGGCCAGGGGGCTGCAACATTTACTTTTTAATTAAACAATTAAAAAAATATTTTTTTAATGCAACTTCTTCTTTAAGAAATAACAGACTCACTCTGCTTTAGTGCATGCATCTTAAGTACAACATACGCAAACCAATGCAGATGTAACATAAACACATTCCTGCTTCATTCCATACATGTGGAATTGAAGTTGAGTTGCAGACTTGCCTTGCCACAGTGTGTGTGTGAGTGTGTGAAATGCCCTAGTTAAAGGACCACTACGAGCAAACAATGAAAAAACATATATTTTTTATCTTGCCATGATTTACTGCACCTCCTAAAGCTGCCTGCAGCAAAATAAGTACTCATTCCTAATTTTATTTTTTTTTTTTTACTCTTGTCTGCCCTCATAGGGGCAGACATTGTGATTCCTTTGGAAAGCTAAATCTGTCTCAATGCACAGACTGTGAGAACAAATAGCCCTACTATTAGTTGTCAGACTAGACTTCCATTCTCTTAGAATGGACCACCTGAAAAAAATGCCAATTTTGAGAGTCTGCAGCTCATGTGTCATTGACTGGTATGTGTTGAGTTTTACAAATGTTGTTCCTATTGATGTACTACACATTCTCTGAAAGAAACTTGCAAAAGTGTCAACAAATTACTGAGATAAAAAAGTCTTTTCACAAGGAGCAGTTTTGCAAGTTTCAATTTCTGGCCAAGTTACTCCTCCCATCTCCCCTCCTTCAGTGGGCTACAGTCTCACATTTCCAGCTTGGGTAGATTCAACTATTTTGTCAGCTTTGCATGACAATAGACATCAAAAAAATCACAACCTGGTGTGCCACTAAAACTGTTCCCTTATATGTCTCTTCACTTCTGAATAGCCTTTCCCCAGGAATAAAACCAAAAAAAAAAAAAAAAACAACAAAGCACACACATCAGGCCAGAGTTTGGCCCAATCTATCCATTTCTTAATGTGCACAGTAAAACATTCAGTTTATAATGCATTCTAGCTGCTGACATGGTTATCATTACATAGTTATTCTCTTATAGCATAATCTGAACTTATGGTATTCAATGCCAAGCTTTACAACAGCTCTCAGTTTCTTAACAATGACCTCCCAAGCCTCTGATGTGACTCAGTACTTTGTCAATATACTGTAAATACATACATTAATACAAATATTTGTGCACATATGACGTACAATAATACACATATACCATCATTAAAACAAGATAAATGCAATATAAATCATATCAATATAGTTATGATTTCTAGTTTATGACCCTGTTTGTCTATGGAAACTTCTTTTTGAATTTATGTTCAAGCAAATGCATATTTGTTGTATATTATCTTGTTTAATTGTTTCTCAATACTCTAACCACTGTATGCTGCATCAATTGTAAAACTCTGATTTTACTTCTTTTATATTTTCTATGCTCTTTGTACAAAATAGCTATGTTTGTATAATTTATTTTTATTATTTTTTATAACTGTTTACTATGTATCTGGAGCTTTTCTCCCCGAGCCTCCGCTGAAAATGGTCACTTTGTGTCCAGTCGGACTAACCTGGTAAACCAATGGAAAATAAATAAAAAATAAAATATACAAGAAAATCAATCAATATACCAAGAAAAAGCAAAACAACATACCCAACACACTAGTCATAGGTGACTCTATAGTCAGGCACACTGATGTCCAGGCTAAACAAGGAGAAGGTTACTGCCAGCTGCCTGTCAGGTGCTAGGATCCAGGTTGCTGGCTACTGAGACTTGTCTAAGACTTGTCTGCATATATCAACTGGACACAAGCTGATTTAAGTATATTTTTCTCTGCACTTATTTAAGATTTGAGCAGTCAATATTGTGTGTCTTTGATTCAGTAAATATTGTGTTTCTGTCTCTCTGCAGTTAAGTTGTCTGAAGTGTGAAAAAGTGTAGCCATCTGATCTCACTGAAAGTTGTTAGACTACTTTGAAATTCCTTTGTTAGTGTTAGTTAGCTTGGGGGTTTCTGCTAGCATTAAAATCTGTGTTAGTTACATTTCTAGTAATCATTTTAAATCGAGTTGCTGGCTACTGAGACTTGTCTGCATATATCAACTGGACACAAGCTGATTTAAGTATATTTTTCTCTGCACTTATTTAAGATTTGATCAGTAAATATTATGTGTCTGATTCAGTAAATATTGTGTCTCTGTCTCTCTGCAGTTAAATTGTCTGAAGTGTGAAAAAACATAGCCATCTGATCTCACTGAAAGTTGTTAGACTGCTTTGAAATTCCTTTGTTAGTGTTAGTTAGCTTGGGGGTTTCTGCTAGCATTAAAATCTGTGTTGGTTACATTTCTAGTAATCATTTTAAATCGAGTTGCTGGCTACTCAGACTTGTCTGCATATATCAACTGGACACAAGCTGATTTAAGTATATTTTTCTCTGCACTTATTTAAGATTTGATCAGTAAATATTGTGTGTCTGATTCAGTAAATATTGTGTCTCTGTCTCTCTGCAGTTAGTTCCCCACCCCACTCCCTGTTTCCTGTTGTGGTGTTAATCTTGGTGGCTTTGGAATTGCCCGCCCCTGCTGTAAATCTCTTTTTGCACACTCCTCCTGGACCCATCTCATTTGCTCACTCAACTGAGTACAGTGAGATCATATTTTGATTTCGGATAATCCTACCAGTCCCATCTCCTCTGCGGTGTACAGAGAGAACACTTGGGAAGGACATTCCCCCATATTATCTTAAACTGCTCTGTTTCCTCTGTCTCTCAAAAAAAAATTGCACTTCATCTGCCTTACTATATTTGTGTTTCTTCCTACTTTATTACCTTATTTTGCTTTTGCCTCTTCTTAAAAGTATTCAATTTAATTTATTCTGCTGCCTTTATTACTGCTTGTTAGTAGCCTGATTAAATTGTAACTGTTATTCTAAGGCCCTTGGTTTAAGCACTTGGGCTTCAAAACAGTTGTTTTACATTAAGAAGGTTTGTGGTCTGCACTGTTGTGGCAGGACAGGTAGCATACATCCTTCTAAGTTGGGAACTGCTGATTGAAGGCTCAGTGTCTGTTATTCTAAAAGTGTATTAGTTCTGG
Organism: Protopterus annectens; assembly: GCF_019279795.1. Classification (NCBI taxonomy): domain Eukaryota; kingdom Metazoa; phylum Chordata; order Ceratodontiformes; family Protopteridae; genus Protopterus; species Protopterus annectens. The sequence goes on along the minus strand of NC_056727.1, from coordinate 771,681,970 downwards.
GTTAAGCACTTGGGCTTCAGGCCAGTTATTTTACATTAAGAAGGTTTGTTTTCTGCACTCTTGTGGGAGGAAAGGCTAGATTCTGCCCTTCTGAGCTGGGAATTTCTGGTTAAAGGATTATTGCACATGCTTACTTGGACTGTTTCTTTCTGAAATTGGTACGCCTTGTTTGCTGTAGCATAGACTAGATTCAGGCCGGCTGGATCTAGCTGTTTGTATAACTTGTGCACTGATCCAGGCCGTCTTTTTTGGAGAAAGTCTCTCTGTACCCTAGTGGCAGGACTGTGCAGTTATAACTTGTCTGATTGAAGACTGCTAGAACAGGGCTCATTTTTAAGCTTTTTAACTGGTTAATTGGGTAAAGTGTTATTTTGATTATATCTGCTCTATTTTCTGAAAAAAAAATACTTGTTTCCCACCTTTCTGAACTAGTATAGTCCAGTTTTCAGGTTATTGCTGAATCCAGGGCTGTGTTACAAGTTTCTGTGTTGCCCATACCTTACTTGGATAGAAGGAAGTTTCTCTGTTCACCTGTGAGAGAGGGGAGCTTTGAGCAGCCTATCTGTCCCTAGAGGAGTGGTTTCAGCCCAGAAGTTAGTAGTTTATTGGCCATTTTGGGCTAATTTCTATCTCTTTCACTTCCCTGCTATAAAAACCTCATTTGCGCAGTTTTTACGCTTGTATTCTGCTCAGCAAGTGCCTTCCAGGTGTTCTGCAGAGTCTACAGCAGCAGAGAGACAAAAGAGTGACTTTGGAGTGATTAAGTATCACTTTTCTGCTTTTCTTGCTGTCTTAACTAATTCCACCTAAAACGCCATTTTTTTTTAGCGAATCTGTGATTTAAAAAGTTTGTTATTGCTACATATTGTACTTATTTGCTGCCTGCACTTGAATTAAGTCATTTTTGTGTTTAACTAATCTGTTTAACTGTTGTAGGCTACACACTAAAGTGTGATAGCCTTTTCTGTGCATTTAAAGTGTTGTTTTGATTGTATCTACTCTTATTTTCTGAAAAAAATATATATATACTTGTTGCCCGCCTTTTTGAACTAGTATAGTCCAGTTTTCAGGTTATTGCTGAATCCAGGGCTGAGTTACAAGTTTCTGTGTTGCCCATATCTTACTTGGATAGAGGGAAGTTTCTCTGTTCATCTGTGAGAGAGGGGAGCTTTGAGCAGCCTATCTGTCCCTGGAGGAGTGGTTTCAGCCCAGAAGTTAGTAGTTTATCAGCCATTTTGGGCTAATTTCTATCTCTTTCACTTACCTGCTATAAAAACCGCATTTGTGCAGTTTTGTGCTCCGGGCAGCACCATTTATCTAAAGTTAAACTATTCTCGTCTTCACGAAGTCTACTCTTCAATTTTTCCCTTGGAACTAGACAGACCTTCAACTTTAGCACTCATACCATTAATTTCACAGTCAAGCACTTGCTTAAAACTCATACCAAGCACTAATTAACCCAAGCACTAGACCCCCCCCAATACTGTCTAGAAGGACAATGCTCTCTATTCGTCCCCACCAGCCAATCAGAGAAACAGCTTACTCTACCTATTCCGGCATGTCCAAAGGGCAGTTTCCTGTGTACTCTCCAGTCCAACTGGTGAATATGGGCATTTTGAGGCAATGTTACATCTGCCTCATGTACACAGACAACCCTCTCCTCCTACCACCAAACACTAATACATGCGAGAGATGCAATTATACAGCCAAACTGGAGGCAAAGCTCTCTCAACCCAAGACTGGAACTGACAGTCAAGAGGAGAAGGGTAATACTTGCAACACACCACCAGTCTCACATAGACCTAATAAACCAACATAACACACATGAATACATGAAAACATACTCGGAGGCTCTAAATAAAAATCTGCAAAAGCAACAGAGACCTCCAAAGCAGACATCCAAGCAACCTCTACACCCCATCGCCAACCATGAAACACATACTTCACATAATCAGTGTGCCACGCAATCACAGCCCTTAACGCAAAATAACATACCCAACACACTAGTAATAGGCGACTCCATAGTCAGGCATACTGATGTCCCACTAACTAGGCTGGACAAGGAGAAGGTTACAGTTAACTGCCTGTCAGGTGCCAGGATCTGCCACATAACACAGGCACTCAGGTCACTCCAGAACAGGTACAAATACAACTCTGTCATTGTCCATGTTGGTGTAAATGACCTGAGATGTACCTCCCTGGACTCCATGAAAAGAGACATGGAAGAGCTCTCTGATCATGTAGCCCAGGCTGGTATGACCCTGACCCTGAGTAGCATCCTGCCCTCACCAAGAATGATGCCACAGTATAAAGAAAAAATGATCAATTTCAACAATTGGCTAAGTTTCTGGTGTCATTCGAAGGGGATCCAGTATCTGTCTGCCTGGGATGACATGCTCGACAAGCCACGTTGCTTCGCAAGAGATGGCTTGCACCTGTCACCCTTAGGCTTTTGAATACTGGCCAAGGCTCTTGCCACCTCCATAGTGCCTCTTTTAGGCAAGGCTCAAAAGACAAACCCACCACCATAAATAGCACAAGTAACCAAAAACTGAGGGTAATGGTACTCAACGCCAGATGTCTAAACCTCAAAATGCATGCACTCGAGGCACTCCTCAGTATGGAGAACATTGACATCTGTGCAGTAACAGAAACCTGGTTTAAGGCTTCTGAGAGCACCCCAGCACTACTAGGCTATAACTCATACCATACCTTTCAGTCACAGAACCAGGACCGAAACACAAAAGGCAGGGGTGTATCCATATTCATCAAGGATACCCACACCTCCAGGTTAATGGCACAGCACAATGCATCAGAGATCATCCATGTGCAACTAACAATGGGCAAAACTGCAATCCAAATTGTAGCTTGCTACAGATCACCCACCATGGCCCGGGACACCCATTCCACATGTCTGGAGACACTGGGAAATATGAAGGTCCTACCAAACACCTTAATACTGGGTGATTTCAATTACCCAAACATAAACTGGGAGAACTACTCAAGTACTAACTCCCTTGCCCAACGCTTCCTAGAATTTATAAACTCGAATGCCCTGGATCAACTGGTCAACACCCCCACCTGAGGGAACAACATACTGGACCTGGTCATCACCAACATGGGCGACCGGTGTTCCACACCGGAGGTCAACCCCTCGCTGGTTAGATCAGGCCATAGACTAATCACTCTGGATATCCACATTCCGCCCCCACTCCCAATCAAGGAAACCACCATGAAAAACTTTTTAAAAGCAAACTTCACGTTATTTAAGACCGAGGTGGAAAGGTTCACAGCCTCCATGCTAAAGGACAATGCTGTCCAAGCTGCTGAAACCTTTACAAAGGCACTCTATGAGCATCTTCAGGAATGCATGGATCATGCTATCCCAAGTAAAACCAAGACTCACTCCTCCAAGAAAAGAAAACCAGTGTGGTGGACCCCTGCCATAAACAAGCTATACAACAGAAGGAAGAAACTAGTACAGAAAAGAGTAAATTCCCAAGAAGGAAATACATCTTTGATCAGTATCAGCAAGAAACTACAATCCCTCATTAAATCATCCAAGGCTAGTTTTGAAAGAAAAATTGCCAATGACTCCAAAGATAACCACAAAGCGTTCTTTAGCTATGTCAAGAACCTAAGTGGAAACTCTCAGATCTGCTCTGAGTTAGTGCAGAATGGCGCAAAATACACTGAACTGACTGATATTGCAAACATTCTGTCAGACAGGTTTAGTGCAAACTTCACCCCCTCTCACCCCCTAAAGGGCCCATAAGCATACCAGAAGAATGTAAGGCCCCATCGATCACCGATGCACAGGTTAAAACAGCCCTATCCAAAGCCAAAAACACAGCTTCAATGGAACCGGATGGGGTCCCAGGCTGTGTCTTACAAGAACTCCAAAATGAACTAACCCCTCACCTAAACACACTGTTCAAACTCAGCCTTTCTACAGGCTACGTACCCATAGAGTGGCGCACAGCAACAGTTATCCTGCTCCACAAAGGTGAAGCCACAATGGACCCCAGGAAGCCTGATTAGCCTGGTTTGCAAGGCTATGGAGTGCATCATTATGGAACTCATTAACAGAGACATTGGGAACCACCAAACCTTGGACCCTACCCAGTTTGGTTTTGTTAAGGGCAGATCATGCCTCCTAAACCTGGTGGACTTCTTTGAGACTGTTACCAAGGCATTAGATGATGGAAAGGAGGTCCACATAGCCTACCTAGACCTCGCAAAGGCTTTCGACACCATTCCCCATTCTAGTATTATAGACAAGCTCACCAGCTTGAACATAAACCCCTATGACACGAGATGGGTTGCCAACTAGCTCATGGATAGAACCCACATGGTGAGAGTTGCAGGCTCTATGTCCAACTCTAAAGCAGTTACAAGTGGCGTCCCCCAGGGCTCAGTCCTAGGATGCCTCCTGTTTGGTATATACTTCTCAGAGGTACAGGCAAGCATAGGAGGACTATGGCTGACCAAGTTCGCAGACAACTGCAAACTAGGGGTGATAATTGATTCTCCGGCTGATGCTGACACCCTTCAGATGGCTCTTACTGAGACGGATACCTGGTGTCAAAATCATGGCCTCAAGCTAAATGCCAAAAAGTGCATAGTCATCCCCTTTGGAAAAAACAAAATACCCGCGAACTACCACATAGGTGGTAGTCCCCTGAATACAGAAAATGTAATAAGGGATCTAGAGACCCAAGTAGATAGTAATCTCTCCTTTGATAATCATATTGCCAAGGTGGTTAGAAAATCCTTCTATGTGGCCCACCTAATCACAAAAGGGTTCGCATCTAGAACAAAAGAGGTTATTGTGCCTCTCTACTCATCACTCATTAGACCCATCATAGAATACAATGCCCCATTTGGGATTTACCTTACAAGACACCTGCAACAGCTGGAAAGGCCACAAAAGTACCTCACCAAGAGGATTACTGGCCTCAAACAGATACCCTATGCAGCCCAACTCAAGAAACTCCAGCTGTACTCAGTTGCATACCACTTACTCAGAGGTGATCTCTGCCTGACATACAAGGCCATGTCCAACCCAGAATTGATGGGCATGCTCCACCTAAAAAAAACAAATCCCAGAGAGCCACACGCTCTAGAGATATAAACCTCACCACAACGATAAATAGGGCATGCTGGAGGGAATAGATTCCTATCCCAGAGACTCCCCTTGCTTTGGAACAGGATTCCAATATACATCAGGCAGAGCCCCTCACTAACACTCTTCAAGAGAAACCTTGATGGGTGGATGGGAAACAGAAAATTTACCCCGGGGATCACTGCACTGGGTCTGCTGGACAGTGGCGCAGGGAACTAATCTAAGGGGGTGGCAAAAGACAACACATTCTGGCTAGGCTTATAAATGTCCTTGGGCAGATAGTCTAGTACTTACCTATGAACCTATGAACCTAGGAACATAACCCATGCACTCAGGTCACTCCACAACAAGTGCAAATATGACTCTGTCATTGTCCATGTTGGTGTGAATGACCCGAGATGTACCTCCCTGGACTACATGAAAAGAGACATGGAAAAGCTCTCCGATCTTGTAGCCCAGGGAGGTATGACCCTAGCCCCGAGTAGCATTCTGCCATCGCTCAGAAGGATACCACAGTACAAGGACAAAATGATTGACTTCAACAATTGGCTAAGCTTCTGGAGTCATTCTAAGGGGATCCAGTATCTGTCTGTCTGGGACAACATGGTCGACAGGCCACGATGCTTTCCCAGAGATGGCCTGCACCTGCCACCCGTGGGATTCCGGATACTAGCTAAGGCTCTTGCCACCCCTATAGTGCCTTTTTTAGACAAGGTTAAAATGACAAATTCACCACCATAACAGGAACAGGCAAGCAAAACTGAGGGTAATGCTACTCAATGCTGTAAGTCTAAATCTCAAAATGCACTCACTCAAGGCACTCCTTAAAATGGAGAACATTGATATCTGTGCAGTGACCAAGACCTGGTTCAAGGCTCCAAAGAGCAGCCCTGCACTACCAGGCTATAACTCATACCACACTTTTCGGCCACGTAAACTGGACCGGAACACCAAAGGTGGAGATGTGTCCATATTCGTTAAGGATATTCACACCTCCAGGCTAGTTGCACAGCATAATGCATCCAAGGTTATCCAAGTGCAACTAACTCTGGGCAAAACTTTAATCCAAATTGTAGCTTGCCATAGATCCCCCATCATGCCCCAGGATTCCCACTCCTCTTTTCTTGATATACTGGAAAATATCAGGGTTCAACCAAACACCCTAATAATGGGCGATTTCAACTACCCCACCATTAACTGGGAAAACTACTCATGTACCAACTTCTTCATTCAATGCTTTCTAGAATTCATAAATTCCAGTGCCCTGGATCAACTTATCCACACCCCCACCAAAGGCAACAATATCCTAGACCTAGTCATTACCAACATGAGTGACCGGTGTCCCACACCCGAAGTAAACTCCTCGTTGGTCAGATCCAGCCATAAGCTAATCACCCTAGATATCCACATCCCACCCCACCCCCCATTAAGGAAACCACTTTAAAAAATTTTTCCAAAGCCAGCTTCATGACATCCATGCAGATGGACAATACAGTTACGATGGCTGAGTCCTACAAAAAAGCACTCTATAAGCACTTACATGAGTGCATGGATTGTGCTATCCCAAACAGAGTCAAGAAGCTATCCTCCAAAAAAAGGAAGCCAATCTGGTGGTCCCCTGCCATAAGCAAACTGTACAACAGAAGGAAGAAACTGTTGCGAAAGAAAGTAAAATTCCCTGAGTGGTGGAGCTCCCTAGTCAGCCTCAGTAAGAAGCTGAGATCCCTTATAAGAGCCTTTAAAGCTAGCTATGAAAATAAAATCGCCACTGACTCTAAGGACAACCACAAAGCATTCTATAGCTATGTCAAGAATCTCAATGGCAACACCCAGATCTGCTCTGAGTTACAGCACAACTGCATGAAAATTACAGACCCAACTGATATTGCCAACATCCTGGCAGATAGGTTCAGTGCTGACTTTACCACCCTCTCACACCCTAAAGGGCCCATATCTATACAGGAAGAATGCAGTGTCCTTGTAATCACAACTACACAGGTAAAAGCTGCACTCTCTAAAGCCAAAAACACAGCATCCATGGGACTGGACAACATTCTAGGCTGCGTTTTACACGGACTTCAGAATGAACTGGCTCCCCACCTAAGCACCATGTTCAGTCATAGCCTCACATCAGGCTTTGTGCCCACTGAGTGGTGCACAGCAACAGTTATCCCACTCCACAAAGGGAGAGCCAACATTAATCCTGGGAACTATCACCCTATTAGCCTGACGAGCCTGGTCTGCAAAGCCATGGAACGTATCATCATGGAACTCCTAAACAAAGACATTGGTAACCTCCAAATTCTGGACCTCACCCAGTTTGTGTTTGTGAAAGGCAGATCGTGCATCCTGAATCTAATCAACTTCTTTGAGGCAGTCACCAAAGCTGTAGATGAGGCTAAGGTGGTTCACACAGTCTATCTTGACCTCAAAAAGGCTTTTGACACCATCCCCCATTCTGGAATTATAGCTAAACTCACTAAACTAGGTATAAATCCCAACGTCACAAGATTGGTTGCCAACTGGCTCACTGACAGAACCCACATTGTTAAAGTTGCAGACTCCAAATCTGACATTAAACTAGCGACAAGTGGAGTACCACAGGGTTCAGTCCTGGGACCTCTCCTGTTTGGTATCTACTTCTCTGATGTACAGGCTAACACAGAAGGCCTCTGGCTAACGAAGTTCGCAGATGACTGCAAACTAGGTACAGTAGAGTCCCCAAATTATGTGGACATCCTACAGAAGGGCCTCACTGAGACAGATGCCTGGTGTCAGAGCCATGGCCTCAAGCTCAATACCAAATAGTGCATTGTCATCCCCTTTGGTAAAAACTCTGTACCCATGAGCTACCACATAGCTACCGAATGTGTGATAAGAGACCTTGGGACCCAGGTGGACAGTAGTCTCTCCTTTGATAATCACATTGCCACAGTAGTCAGGAAGTCCTTCTACATGGCACACCTCATCATAAAAGGGTTCTCTTCCAGGAAAAAAATAGGTCATTGTTCCCCTCTACTTGGCACTCATTAGACCCATTATAGAGTACAACGCCCCTTTTGGAATGTACCTCACAAGACATCTGCAGCAGTTGGAAAGGCCACAGAAGTACCTCACAAAGAGGATTACTGGCCTCAAACAGATGCCCTACACTGACTATCTCAAAAAACTCCAGCTTAACTCCATAGCATATCGCCTACTCTGAGGTGATTTCTGCCTGACATATAAAGCTATGTCAAACCAAGAGATGTTGGACATGCTACAACTAAAGAAATCCCAATCCCTCTGAGCTACACGCTCTAGGGACCTAAACCTTGTCACCACAATAAACAGGGACTGCTGGAGGAATAGATTCCTGTCCCAGAGAATTCCCATACTCTGGAACAAGCTACCCATCTATGTCAAGCAAAGTTCCTCATTAGCACTCTTCAAAGAAAATCTTTGAGTGGACGGAAAATAGGAAATATACCCCGGCAATCACTTCTGTGGCTCTGTTCGACAGAGGCACAGGAAAATAACTTTCTTGGGTGGCATAAGCCGGGGAGCATTGTTGACTAGGCTTACTTAGGCCCTTGGGCCAATAGCCTAGTACCTACCTAAGAACCTATTATGAGACTAAATACATATTATGTAGCATTGAAATGTGCTGACATTATAAGGGTGACAGTTCATTATTTGCTTATAAAGCAAATATCAGAGTGGAAAAGTTCAAATAGTGGATAAAGAGGAGGAGGGGAAGAGAAGAAAGAGTGAGAAAGTATATGTTGGAAGTAATAATTAGGGTAGATATGGGAGGCAAGAGAAAAATGAGTAAAAGTATCATTACAAGTAAGAGAAACGAAACCAAGGAAAAGAAATAACATGGACAACAAGATTTAGTGTGTGTGTGTGTGTGTGTGTGTGTGTGTGTGTGTGTGTGTGTGTGTGTGTGTGTGTGTGTGTGTGTGTGTGTGTACGTGTGTGTGTGTGTTTGTGTACGTGTGGGTGTGTGTGCGTGCGTGCGTGCGTGTGTGTGTGTGTGTGTGTGTGTGTGTGTGTGTGTGTGTGTGTGTGTGTGTGTGTGTGCATATGTGTGTGTGTGGGGGGGGTTTGTGTGTGTGTGTGTGTGTGTGTGTGTGGTATAAAAGAACTATAAAGCCAATCTGCACTGATACATGCTTGCTGCTCTGCTGAGGGAGACACTTGGGCAAGTGCAGTGGACTGGCTCCAGTAGGAGGGGATGGCAGCATACCTCTCAACATCATAGAACATGAAATCTGGTCAAGGCCATAAATAATAGTGGACAAAGACCCAAAAATTGGGGCAATTTATAAATATTGCACTTACAAACTTAGAAAGTTGCTAAACAGGTTTTGCATTAGAGTTAATTTTTTTAGATTACATTGTGATCTGTAGTTAGAGTAGGGAACAAGTGGAGGGGACCCTGGAGAGATGGAGATATGCTCTAGAGGGAAGAGGAATGAAGGTCAACAGGACTAAGACAGAATATATGTGTGTGAATGACAGGGAGGATAGAGGAATGGTGAGGATGCAAGGAGTAGATGTGGTGAAGGTGGATGAGTTTAAATACTTGGGATCAGTAGATCAAAGTAATGGCGAGTGTGGAAGAGAGGTGAAGAAGAGAGTACAGGCAGGATGGAGTGGGTGGAGAATAGTGTCAGGAGTGATTTGTGACAGACGAGTACCAGTAATAGTGAAAGGGAAGTCTACAAGAGGGTAGTGAGACCAGCTATGTTATATGGGTTGGAGACAGTAGCATTGACAAAAAGGCAGGAGTTAGAGCTGGATGTGGCAGAGTTAAAGATGTTAAGATTTGCACTGGGTGTGACGAGGGTGGACAGGATTAGGAATAAGTATGTTAGAGGGTCAGCCCAGGTTGGAAGGTTTGGAGACAAAGTCACAGAGGCAAGATTACGGTGGTTTGGACATGTGCTGAGGAGGGATGCTGAGTATATTAGGAAAAAGATGCTAAGGATGAAGCTACCAGGTAACAGGAAAAGAGGAAGGCCTAAGATAAGGTTTATGGATGTGGTGAGAGAGGACATGCAGGTAGTTGGTGTGACAGAGCAAGATACAGAGGACAGGAGGAAATGGAAACAGATGATCCGCTCTGGCAACCCCTAACGGGAACAGCCGAAAGAAGATGATGATATGAAGTCAGAAAATCAAATGCCTGTCAACTTTCTGACTTCAGTGTTCAATTGTTTGCCAGTGATTTGACAGAAAACTGCAATTTTATGAAAAACAGACAAAAAAATCTGAATTTTCTGAAAAAATCTGTACTGTTGAGAGATATGGATGGGTGCCCTGAACCAACACACATCAATCATTTTAATTTATTTGCCAAGGCCATTACAGCAATGTTTTGCAGAGATGTGGGAAAAGCCTTAAATATGACTGGTATGTTGTGTGGGTGTGGGTAGCTGTGTTTGTGGAAGGTGGAGGTATGCCTACAGTGTGGTGCGAATGTTATGGATTATAAAATGGAGAGATTGAGTAAAATTGTGCTCAATGAAGTTCCTAGCAATTTCGTCACTGCTTGATTCAGACATATACATTTCCCTGTACAATGTTTGAGTGCATTGTTTTCGAGTGTGATATCACTGCTACAGCTGCTGCTACTCCTTCAATACAAGTTATCTGCTTTGGAAGTTTTCTCCAGGAGTATGTTGCTGAGAGGATGAGAGACATGCTACAGGTATACAACTAAGACAAACTAGATAAAGCAATAGTAAGAAAAAGTACTAGGTCACATCAGAGGCTTGGGACGTCATTGTTAAGAAACTCAGAACAGTTGTAAAATTTATCATTAAATACCATACGTTCAGGTTATACTATAAGAGAATAACTATGTAAAGATAACCATGTCAGCAGCCAAAATGCATTACAAGTTGAATATTTTAGTGTGCACATTTTAAATGGATAGACTGGCCTAAACTCTGGACTGATGTGTTTGCCTTTTTCTTTTTTATTCCTGGGAAATGCTATTCAGAAGTGAAGAGACATACAAGGGAACAGATTCAGTGGCACACCAGGCTGTGATTTTTTTTATGTCTATTGTCATGCAAAGCTGACTAAATAGTTGAATCTATTAAAGCTGGAAATGTGAGACTGTAGCCCACTGAAGGAGGGGAGATGGGAGGAGTAATATGGCCAGGAACTGAAACTTGCAAAACTGCTCCTTGTGAAAAGTCTTTTTTATCTCAGTAATTTGTTGACACTTTTGCAAGTTTCTTTCAGAGAATGTGTAGTACATCAGTAGGAACAACATTTGTAAAACTCAGTGCATACCAGTCAATGACACATCAGCTGCAGACTCTCAAACTTGGCAGTTTTTTTCAGGTGTTCCATTCTAAGTGAATGGAAGTCTAGTCTGACAACAAATGGTAGGGCTATTTGTTCTCAGTCTGTGCATTATGGGACTTATTTAGCTTTCCAAAGGAATCAAGATGTCTGCCCCTATGAGGGAAGACAAGATTAAAAACAAAATAAAATTAGAAATGAGTACTTATTTTTCTGCAGGCAGCTTTTAGAGGTGTAGTAAATCATGGCAAGATAAAAAATATATGTTTTCTTCATCATTTGCCCGTAGTAGTCCTTTAAGGATGGCAGGTTAGTCAATTGACTTGCTCAGCCTCAGACCCTGTACCTTGGTTACAGCAGAAAAGAGCCTGAATCCTTTACACCAACCACCAGACTGCTCAAGGAACTGCAAATTCCAGTGCATTTTCAAGGAATTGTGAATTTCGATGCATTTTCAAGGAACTGTGAATTTCAAGAGAAGTTTTCTGTTGCTCATGCTAAATCTGTTTTCATTGTGTTACTATTTTGTTTAGCAAATGGCAGTCAGTGTTTGTGCTATAAAATCTGAAAGCAGTGTTAGTAAAACAATAGGTAGCATTCTTGCCCTTGGTGCAGAAAGCTGTGGATTCTACCACCACACCATGTAGATGGATGGATTGCTGATACTGTGGTTCACGTTAAAGGGGAAGAGGGTGCTGCACTCCTGAATGTGTACTCCTTTGTATGAGATGCCTAGTTACTATGAAATTGTTGTTGGTTTGCCAGCCATTCCCTATTGCAATAGTACCAGCTTACCAACTTTTTTTAATGTAACATAGGCAATTCACTGAATTTGTAGATAAAACACTGAAATGTAAAGCTGTTTGCCAGTAGCAACCTCTTCATTAGTTACAGAGCTCTTTAATGTGAAATTGCTCAGATGACTTTTACTTCTGCAAAGATTGTGCATATTGACTGATACTAATGGATTGTAATGACAAATGTTTAAGTGAGCTTTTATGGTTGAAATGTTCTGAAATGGGTAGTTTTACCATTACTGGCTCTTACATTTTGCTTCATTGCTTACTGAAAAAATGTTCAAAACTGCAAATTTAAAACACACTCTAACAAGTGGTGCTGTAGTATACAAGGAATATAATTTAATACAGTCAGAAAGGTGAATTAAAGAACACATGCATGCATGCATGATCCTAAAAATGTGTGCAAGGAACCTATGGATTGAAAACAGCCAAAAGGTAAACATAATCCACAACTGACCAAACGTATTTGTGTGTTTCAATGCCGTTTCAATGAATGTGAGTTTCAAGGGCGGAGAAGTTTACTGCTCATGCTAAGTCTGTTTTTATTGTGAGACTGTATTTTTGTTTATCAAATAGCTATCAGTATTTGTGCTATACAATTTGAAATAAAAGTTTTAAATTAAATCCAAATATCTGTAATCATTGTAGAAGTAAAGAATAACGCAGTATACTCACTGGTAGGTTTGAACAGTGTTTTTGGTAACAGGAAAAATACCCAAGTAGTGGGACACTTGAATGGCTCTAGGGGTCTGCTGTGAGGGGCTAGTCCATTATCCTGCCTATGGCACCATTTGACCATGATTCAGCTCTGGATCTCTCTGCATGTGTACTGACAGTACACTGTCCTCTTCTCCTTCTGAGACTGACTCCTACTTGAGTCTGGAATACCAAACTAGTGTATGAATGAAGGGGCCACACATGCTTGGTGTGTCACCATATTATGCATAAGTGTGATCATGGCAGTAGCCCTTCTCTGTGCCATTTCCATGTAGTGGTGGAAATCCTCACATATGCCCTGGAGGATTCTGACCATTTCCAGCTGATTCTCAGGGCAAACAATGCTTTACATGTTTCCTGGGGCAGCTGTGACAATTCCTGTGTTTGTCTCCCCTTTGTAAAGGTGTCACTATGGACGCAGGTACCTCTGAATGTCTGCCATCATCCTGAAATAGTTTTTTCTGGGTTAGGGGTTACCGGTCTAGAAGTGCATGTGTTTCTCCATGTCTATGAACTGCAGTAATACACAAGCATATACAGACACTTGTTCATGTGATTCGGTCTTATCTATTCATGAACATGACCTTGGGTTTACATGAATGTGCTGGAGATAATGGCAGAGTCTGCAACACTCCTCAGCTGTCCCCAAGAATCTGTAGGTATGTTTGGATAGCCACAGTTATCCTCATAGCTGACTGTTTAGAAAAAACAAAATTAGAGTCATACATATGTGAATTAGCACAATAAAGTATAATCTCAGCCCATCTACATCACCTGGCACATCTTATCACCTCAAAGTATGCATCATTTACAAGAGTTGGTACTCATACACACAGGAATATTTATTTCTGCAAAAGTACTCTCCCCCAAAAAAAGAATTAGTACTGCTACTATACTGCATGAGGCATGTGTAAATAACACTTAGGTGTAATACTCCAAAAAGGTAGCTAATGCAATGCACAACAGCAAATGATGATTGTATACTGACCTTTTATCTATCATATAAATGAAACATGAATGTATTCCTTAAAAAATAAAGGTGACAATGCACTTTTGGTAAAATCAAACTTGCTAATAATAACACTACCTGGTTTAATGCTCCAGCTGGTTAACTGAGTTTGCTTAAGGTGATGTCCCACAAAGAGTGGTTCTAAACCTGTAAACCACAGCAACACTGATACTTTCTTCACTCTGGTTCTGACACTTCACATGATAGCAGCACATCTAAAGGCACAAGACTGTGCTCCAAGCTGATCAAATAAGGAGACTGAGGTTATGGTCTATCTTCTTAGTGAGTCAAACCTGGTTAACATTCAGGTGTATATAAGGGTGAGAGAGTGGAGGAAGATAGACATCTGGCAGGAGATGGATGAGCTTCTCTCATCTATCTCCACTTCAGCCAACAATGCCATCACAGGTACAATAACCTACAAAAATTTGGACTAGACCAGCTGACTGAGTTGAACAGGCAGCAGCAAGAAGTCTAGAGTTCTATAGTATTTTTTTTTTCATTTTTGGGCATATTAAAGATAAAAATAAACTAAAAAAATGCCCCAAAATTGAAGGTATCTGCACGAAGAATTATGTGTCACTACAAATACATATCTGTAATGTTTTACAATATGCAAAAGAAAGCATAAATGTATCTGCACACACAACCACATCTGTATACAAATATATGCAATGTTTATGTGATACCACAATTGTCTGTAAAAATATAAATGTAATATGTGTATGAGTAAAGAAATATATGCAAGTCTGCCTGTATATGTATATAAATTATAGATATACTCCTGCTTAAGTACACTTAAAACTGTTTTTTTCCATGTATAAAAATGCATATATTTATAAACTTACAAAATATTTGCATTGCCATATAATTTAATTTACATTATTGCATTACTTTAGATAGTAGTTAAAATATATCCAGGTCATTTTTGTAAAGAGAGAATTTTGTTTGTATAAGTCAGAGAATGTTTATTAGTATAGGTGCATAAGTGTTTACTTGGCTAATGACCACAAGGGTGTTTTTAAGCATAGCCATGTATCCCAAATTTCTGACAAGTTCTGATACCCTTGATAAGTGTAAGCATGGGCCTGCGAGATGAACCATTTACAGGCTGCCTGTGTCCATTAGAGACGTAGGTGCCAAACCAGGGATGAACTTCTGGTTTCCCATCCAATTGTCCAAGCTGCATGTGAATTAGGTTAGGGAGGAACTTTGCTTCACATGGATGCTGAGCCTATTCCATAGATGAGGTGGTCTCTGGGATACATACTGTACCTATATCTCCAGCAGGTCATATTTATATCACAGGCGAGCCTTAAGTCTTTAGAACAGGTAATTCTGGTGCTGTTTATTTTGTGGATATACAGGAGGTCCATCAGAGTGGGGTCTGACAATGCCCTGTATGCTAGGCATAGATCTCCCATCAAAAACCTGTAGGAGACAGAATACAGAGATAGGGCCTTGAGGTGGTCTGCACAAGACATTTTACTTATGCCATGTATTTTTTTTAGTCAGGAACCTCTGTGGATGTTCCAGTTGTTAGATATGCCTGGTTAGGTACATACCAAATGGTGTATTGCACTCAATGATAGGTCTGATGAATGGCAAATACAGTCGAACAATGATTTCCTTGGACTTAGATGCCATACCTTTGTTTATAAGTTGCACATCATAGAATGATTTCCTCATCACTGTAGACATGTGATGGTCAAAGGCTAGATTGCTATCTATAAGTATCCCTAAGTCCCCTGACTGCTGGGTCAACTGTAAGGGGTGTGTTGTCAATATGATAGTTACTACGGATGGATGACTTCTTAAAGGATACTATTATGCATTTCTTGGAATTTAGTTTTAGTTCATGGCTCTGACACCAGTTGTTTGTCTATGTCAGCCCCTCCTGGAGAACATTTGTGTTAGTGTGAGATTCAATAACAGCTCCTAATTTGCAATCATCTGCAATTTTAGTCACACAGAGACCATTGATATTGGCCTTCACTTCTGAGAAGTAAATGCCAAAAAGGAGCAGTCCAAGGACTGATCCCTGAGGGACTCCATTTGTGAGTGGCATCTTTGTAGAGGTAGTCTCCCCAATTCTAACTTCCTGGGTCCTGTCTGTGAGCCAGTTGGCTATCAATTGGGTGATATACACATTTGTACCTAACCTCTTGAGTTTGTCAACAATGCCTAAGTGGAGCATTGTGTCAAATGCCTTAGGCAGGTCAAGAACAATTTTGCCCTCATCCATTTCTTTGGTGACTTTCTCAAATAAGTGACCAAGATGAGTAGGCATGATCTGCTGTTGGTGAAACCGAACTGGGTTGGGTCCAGTGCCTGGAGCTTTACTATATCTCTATTGATAATCTCCATTATAATTCTTTACATGGCTTTACATATAAGACTAGTGTACAATATTAATTGCACATACAAGATGGATGAACTCTCAGTCAGTCATACACCATAGTTAGAGTGGAGGTTGGGTGGAGTAGCAGTATCAAGTGAATGGCCAGCATGTAGTGAGAAATGACTGGTTGTATTAATTCTGTATACATTTTTAAATCATCTCCTTATATGCGTACAGTTATTAGGCAGACAGCTATCAAAGCACACATTATTGTACTGAAGTATATATATATAGTTGAATTGAAAGGAACAGCAAATACACTACTGCACTGAAATGTATGTACAGCATCCATCTGTAACACATATTTTTTTTATTAAAGGTTGAATGGAAAGGAAGAGAAAACTTCCTTGAATTGCTACATTTTTTAAGTGTGTGTAGAGCTTCTCCATCAGTACTATTCACATACTGTTACAGCCAAACCACAACATTTTAAAGTAGATCCCAGACTAAAAGAGTATGAAAAAGCTCAAGACAACATCCTTTCCTCAAACAGACAAACTTTAAAAGAATAACGAGTTATATATAACTTGCATAAATGAAAGGTTGGCACCGTATGAAAATTCAGATATTAATAAATATTTAAACAACTGCATAAGTACAGCAACGAATGAAATGCCTTGCATAGTAGTAGTAGTTGTATCAGTAATGTTAAGGAAAAAATGTGAAATACAGGTAAACAATCATTGTCTTATGTCTTCTCTATCTAGCTGAGAAAGAGATATCTTGCAGCAGAAGTGAGCAGGGTAGGAGAACTGAAAAAATAACTGAAGCTGCTGGTAAGCATGAATAAAGTAATAAATGCAGTATTTTGTCTTAAACTGATTTCATTAATGTTTATAAGCAAGTACTTAGAAACAATGGCAACTAAAGGGCTGTAGAGCTTTCAGTACATTACTGCAATCAAATGTTAAAGTTAAGTTTATATCTAAATGCAGTATACTGTCTTTAATTTTATTACATGTAAGTATATATATTTTATTTTAACAAATATTGGAGTAAAATAGAATTTACAGGAAATGCTCATGCATATGTGGGGGGGGGGGTCTATATAGAATTAGCAAACGCTTAGAAAAGCAAATGCTAATTCATCGACCATTTTTAAGCAGAAGCATAAAATCTCGAACACCCGGAACAGCAATTTTTTTCCCAGGGAAAAAAATCGCTGGTCCACAAAAAAAAAAAAACTTAAAACATTATATAATATGGGGGCCTGCTCCTTTCCATTCAACCATTCAACCTTTAATAAAAAAAAATATTTGTTACAGATGTTTTAGTACAATATTGCAAACAAATATGTTCTATAATTATCATTTCTGTTAGTATAGTAGACTGCAAGATGTAAACCCCTCCAACAGTTGACAGCAATACACTTACTTCCCATGTATGCATAAGCACTTCACCAGTGTTCCCACATATGGGTCTGTATTGAATTAGCGAATGCTTAGAAAAGTGAATACTAATTCATCGACCCCTTTTAAGCGAAAGCTTACAATCTCAAACACCCGGAACAGCAATTTTTTACACAGGGCAAAAAATCGCTGGGCCGGTTTCGGGAGTTCACCATTTCCTCCACTGTGGTGCAATCTCGGAGTTGATATATTTAAGTAGGGGGTGTGGGGGGCGAAGCCCCCCACATTATTTAACATTTTAAGTTTTTTTTTGTTTTTTTTTTGTGGACCAGCGATTTTTTTTTTTCCCTGGGAAAAAAATCGCTGTTCTGGGTGTTCGAGATTTTATGCTTTCACTTAAAAATGGTCAATGAATTAGCATTCGCTTTTCTAAGCATTCGCTAATTCAATATAGACCCTCCCACATATGCATGAGCATTTCCTGTATATTCTGTTTTACTCCAATATTTGTTAAAATAAAATTATTTTAAAGTAAGAAACTGAATGCTGTGTAATATTAGGTGTGAATTTATTGTCTGTATTTTCTCTTTTGTCTCCCCCCTTTTTCTCTATATCTTATTTTAATTATGCATTCCTTTTTCTCTTTTTATTTTCTTTCTCTCCCGGTGGTGGTGCTGCGGTAACGTTGTCGCCTCACAGTTAGACGTTGCCCGTTCGATTCTCAGTTAGAGTGTCTTCTGTGTGGCGACATGCATGAACGGGCATTCCTTCTTTGAAGGTTGTGCGTTAGGCCTGGCAAGCCAGCACATAAAACTCTACTGCCAATCATTAGCAGACCGGAGTTCCGCTGTGGCGACCCCTAACCAGGAAAAGCCGAAAGACACAAACAAACATTTTCTTTCTCTCCCATTTCTGTTTATTTTTTTTCCAAATTACTCAAGGGCACCCCAGATGTGTACCTCCCAGGTTAGGGAATGTTCAGCCTCTTCCCATCCAGGGACATTTTCACAGGATCTGGGCACTGGTGTTGGTCCTTTAAACCCCCTGTTTCTTGGAAGTCTGGCAAGCCTCACTGAACAGGGGCTTCAGGACTTGGTTGAGGATGTGCTGGAGCAGGTCACAGACAGATGGCTTCAACAAATCAAGATATCTCTTTAGTGGGTTGAAGACTCACTGCCCCATTTGATGCCAACCTCTGCGCCACCACAGGCCCCTGCCCCTCAACATCAATTTCTTCCATGGCAACACCATGTAGCAGTGGAAGTGTTTGAAGCTTTGTGGACTGAGGACACTTGTTGGTACCATTCGTCATCTGTTCTACTTCCCTTATCCTCTTTCCTAAACCCTCTTACATCCCTCCCTCCCTCCCACACTGGCCTCTTATATAAAAAAATAAATAAAATGGGGGGGGCATCCCCACTGAAACATTGTACCCCTCCTCTCCTCCCTCCTCCAGTACAACTCTCTTGATGTGTTCCTGCTCTGTCCCACTCTTTGTTATGTTTCCACTTTTTCAGTCTCTCCTATTTGCTCCTTTCCATTCTTCAAAGCAAAAAACAAGGTCCACATAAGGACATAAGATAATAATAAACTGATTTACTTTTTAAAATGTTAATAACAAACATTGCACAGTCTGCTGCTTACATTAAGTCTTTCAAGCATGACTGCCCATAGCCACATCCATCCACAATATTCCAACACATGCAAAGTCATGCGAAGCCTAAGGTTTTCCTGTAGTCCTGTGTATATACTTAATACTTATCTATAGGTTCTTTACACTTTTGCTATACCTGGGCATATTTTTCAAAATACCTTTGCTTTTCATTAGTCATTATGAATAACCTGTGATAAGTTTATTTGCATATACATGTAGCAGTGCTCTTTGCAAATAACTGCTACATAGATATGGAGTCCTGAACTAGGAATATTACCTATGAAAATGGAGGCATCAAAATATGGAAATGGAATAAAGCCAGGGACCACTATATTGTAGATTATAGCAGAAAGTGCCAAAGATGAGAAAGTAAAGACTCAAGTACATAGTTGGGAATTAAACCCAGAGGAAAAAGAAATACAAGAGAGTTAATTTTGGAAATTATGAGGGGAGAGAAGTTTGAAGATATAAAGGCAAAGCGGTTACCTGGCAAAAGTATAAAAGTTTTCATGTAGCAAAAAAAGAGGTTACTAAAATGCTAGTTGGGTAGGGTGAGAAAATAAGATCAGGGAAGTGTAGGGCTAACAAGAAACAACTGACTATAACTCTATTATGGGACAGACAAGGCAATAAAAATAGTTTTAAACATAAGAAATAGGTTAATTTTATGGTTGATGTCCTTGTATATAGTTTTTGGTGATTTCTTATCCCCATTACCGGCTGACCATCAAACCCTTTCTCAGTCTACAGCCCCATTTCTCTTTCATACACAAGGATGTCAGCCAGCCAAGAGTGGCCATCATTTAGGCAGCAATCAAGGGTGGTTAGAAATTTGCTATTTGTGGTCCAACCCCCACTGGACATGCCCTGTAATGCTCACATGATTCAGTTGCATCAGAAAGTATGTGACACTTGTTTCTTTGAGTGATGTAAACCTTTAAGACAACCCTGCCCTCCACTGAAGTCAGTTCTGTCATCAGGCTCCCTGATCTCCACTGGGGATTTAGTCATAAGAATGTGCATGTCAGGTTTGTGCTCCCACATCCTTCACCTAAGGAGAGATGACCCACATACATTGACCAAAACCAGCTCAGATGCCTTAGAAAATACTGCCACTCTTCCTCTATGTCAGTTCCAGCAGGCACCCAAGACAGTAGTTGAACTCTGGTCATCTGGGTCATACTCAGGGCGTTTTCTCTTGACATCAATGGAGCTGGCCTTTCTTGTACATGTTTTGATGCAGCCTGGATGAATGTACAGTGTATAATGCTATATACAGTTATAGACATAAAATAAAAGAAATAACATTTTGATTTGAAAATAATAGAGATCTCCCATGGTCCAATCTAGAAGCCAGTCTTCCTGCTCATCTTTTAACTTTGCTTTTAATCAGCTCTCACAAATGCTGTACAATATCATGTTCCTGTTATGAATATTGATATGTTTTTCCAGCCTACTACAACACTTACCAATTAAAAATCCACTACCAGTAATATTTATTTTTATTTATTTTACTGTGTTGCTTTTGTTTACCTGGACAGTCGACTTGGCTGCAAGACCCCCCCCCTTTTCAGTGAAAGCTCTTGTCGAAAAAACTCAAATAACAACATACAATAATACTAAATAATAAAAAAATGAGAACATATACAATAAGACAGGACTATACAAGTTGTGCACTGATTCACTAACAAGATGTGAAGCTATAACATTTTTGTACACAGACAATAACAACAGAAAGTGAAAATACATAAATTCACATAGAAATAACAGCAGCTATTGTAGGCTAAAATAATGTAGTCATGAAGTGAAAAATAAAACAGCAGCACAAGAGATGTATGGCTTAAGTTATTAATATTCACAGTGTAGGAAACATCTGAATAGTTGAGCTTTTCAAGAGCAGCCATAGCATAACAGTACAGGGATCAAAATATGTGATTACTGATGTAGAAGAGTTGTGCGAGTAGTAAAAGGTAAGTGGAAAGTAAGATGAGGCTTTAGAAGAGAAGAGATATGAGAGCTGAAGCTAAATGGGGGGGGTGACTGCAGGAGAGGAGGTGGAGAAAGAGAGAGGAGAACTGAAGCTAGAGCGGTTGGTGAAAAAGAGAGAGGCTGATGAATAGGGAGGATAGATAGTACAGAAGAAAGATGAGGAGATCACAGAGCGATAGTGATGGTCATGAAACTGCCATAAGATGAAAAATAAGATGGATGGGAGCTTCAGCATTAGTAAAGGTGGTAGCTAGAAGGATGAGAAAAAAGGGTGATTGTTTGGGGTTTATCTGTATATGGGTATTAAGCCAGGAGTGGAATTTAGGCAGGCAGGACATTAAATTGCTTAGAGTTAGAAAGATTTAAAGGATTGGTAAGCCTTGCATTGTTCAACATGTTAAAAACATGGTTTGAGTAGAGGTAGTCATCAGCAGAATTGGTAGATTTACATATCTGTAGTAAGAGTTTATATGTAGAGCATAAACATATGGAGCGAAGACTGTAAATGTGGACAGTATTCATAAGGACAGGACAATTCTGAGGTATGCATATGAGATGATGGATGTTGAGAAACAGGGAATATGCAAGGTAGTGGGGCAATTCTAGCCAGTTCATTTTTTAGGGCCAGACAGTAATAGTTCTATGTGGGAGATTCACAGTAAATTTAACATTGTGTTACAGATAGCACTTCTCCAGAGTGTGTAGTTGAGAGGAATGTAAGTTAGTAGATATAGGTGTGCAGTGTAGAAGTGATGGAAGATGGAGGGTGGAGGCTATGCGTTTCTGTGCCAAATCAGTCTGGTAAGTTTTATTTCTGTACAAAAAGTTTAATATTTGATGTTTTTTCTTATTAACTACATGTTGAATGTAATGTTCAAATTTCAGATTTTCATCTATGTATATACTTTTCTGAGTTCTGAGTGCTGAATGAGTTCAATTTTTCTGTGGTTAGAAGTTCCTGTAAAGGTATTGTTTCTACTTCAAATTGTTTGGGAGGAAAGGAGAATGAATTTTGTTTTCTTTGGTCTGGGGAATAGCTGTGAATTGTGCAGCCATGTACCAAATGAGGTGAAGGAATTTCAAGTTATTTTCTGAAGAGTGTCAAGGTAATTGGCATAGTAGATAAGGGTGGAGACATCCAAATTTGGCATAACTGAAGCTCTTTTGCTGGCTGTGGTAAGGTAATTGATAAAAATATTAAAGAGTATGGGGCCAAGGATGGATCTTTGGAGGACCCTAACTAAAATGAGCAGGAAAGATGAAAATGAATTTTGCTGTTTGATGGATTGGGATCTTTTGGAAAGATAGCTATGGAACCAGGCCAGGGAGGAGTCAGTGAGTCCAAGATTGACACCTTTGTTAGGAGAATATGATTGGAGATTGAGTCAAATGTTTTGGTAGCTCTGGAAAGAGACTGGGTACTATGTTGCCAGCATATCTGTTGCAGTTAATGTTACTGAAGAGAAGAAGGGTAGAGTTGGTGCTATGTTAAAGTCCAAAACAAGTGTT
The DNA here is from genome assembly GCF_019279795.1 of Protopterus annectens. Classification (NCBI taxonomy): domain Eukaryota; kingdom Metazoa; phylum Chordata; order Ceratodontiformes; family Protopteridae; genus Protopterus; species Protopterus annectens. The sequence continues at coordinate 771,659,114 of NC_056727.1, read as the reverse complement.
GGAAGAGGAATGGGATGGACTGTTGTATGATGTGAGAGAAGTCAGGTCTGTATGCAGTCATCCAGTTCTTTGGGCATTGGGGATAGTATTGCAATAGGATGGTAGCTAGTGAGATCGATTGAGTTACCCCTTTTATGAAGAGGGAGAATGTACAATTTTTTTTTTACAGTAAAGTGGGACATTTGATTCAGAGATGGAGCAATTTATTAGGCTAGTGACTGAATAAGCAATGGTTTGTGTAGCAAGTTTCAAGTATTCATCAGGAAGATTATCTAGTGCTAAGCTGGTTGTATTGACTTTAAGAAGGTGTTTAATAAATGAGGCTGAGACTGGTGTAATTGGGAAGAAGTACAAGGGATTGCTAAGCTGAAGTGGTAGCAGGTGCATTATGCTATTAGGCAAAGGGAAAACTGATTTTATGAGGTGTGAATTAAATTGAGTGGCAGTATTTTCTGAGGCATTCAAACTGGTTATAGTTAGCTGATATGGGGGAGGGAGGGATGAATGTCCATTGTGAAGAAGTTACTTTATGGCAGCTGAGAAAGACCTGGGGCCTTTAAAATATTTGTCATGGAAGGTTTGTATAATGGGCTTGTTTATCTAACAATATATTTGATGATTTTCTTGAGGTATTTGTAGTTTTGTAGGTTAGTTTGGATTTTATTAAAGGTTCAACATTTCCAGGCTTTGTTTCTTTATCTTTTTATTAGGCAAAAACACCTTTAAGAAATTCATGCTAGTTGTCTCCTAAAGACTAGTGCCAAAAAAATTCCCAGAATCAGTATCTGTTAAAGTCATAACCTGACACACACTTATCCACAGTGCTTAATCACTCTGCCAAGATTTGTAAACACAGTGTACAATGAAATGGCTTGGTGCTTAGTTGAAAGTGGTTATGCACAAAAGGGTAGTGCATAATATGCATTTGAACAACGACACCTCAAATGCATATTGAAACGAAGGACTTACATTCACCAAAGAGGATAAGATATATATTGCAATTAATAAAGTGATCTTGTTTAGCGCCGGATCATGGTCAAATGGGGCCCCAAGCAAGTAATGGAAGAGAGCCCTCTCCCAACATCCACTGCCCACCAGCATCCCTGTCCAGCAGCCATTCCAGTGTCCCATTACTTGCCTCTCTTTCCTCATTTATCATCAAGCACTGCTCAAGCCTACCAGTATGCACACTATTTTCTTCTTTATTTCTACAATGATTACAGATATTTAGTTTAAATTTAAAACTTTTATTTCAAATTTTATAGCATAAACACTGGTAGCTATATGATAAACAAAATAATACAGTCTCATAATGAAAACATACTTAGTATGAGCAACAGTAAACTTTTCTGCCCTTGAAACTCACATTCTCATTGAAACTGTATTGAAACCCTCATTCATAGAAAATCCATCTGGCCAGTATCAGATTAAATGTACTTTTTGGCTGTTAGGACCATGCATAAATGCATGTGTTCTCTGATTCACCCTCCTGATTATATTAAATTACATTTTTTGTTTATTACATCACCACTTGTTAGTGTGTTTTAACTATGTAATTTTGAACATTGTTTCTAGTAAGCAGTGAAAAAAAAACACATGAATCAATAATGACAAGGCTGCCCATTTCAACACATTTCAACCATAAAGGGCCACTCAAACTACTGTCATTATAATCTACCAATAACAGTCAATATGCACAATCACTGTTGAAGTAAAAGCCATCTGAATAATTCCAAAGTAAAGAAAACTTTAACTAACTTTGTATTTTAGTCTCATTTAAATCACAAGTAGCTCCTAAATCCAATAGCCAAAGATGTAAATAATCCAAGTGCAGGCGAAGTATGTAAAAAGCAGGTTTATTAATAAAAAGAGGTGAGCGCTTTCGCATGAGCTTCTTCAGACCTATACAACTAAGCTATCTGTAAACATCAGTTTAAAAAGCCAAAATGGCGCCAAAATCTTGTCCATTATTTAAAGGTACATGGCTCATTAAAAATATCATGTAAAAAAGTCATATATAAAATTCCTATACATTTATTCCAATAATGGATATGAATATGAATGGCTTTGTTTTGAAATGCCGTACTGTTTTATGATGGTGTATAGGAAGAAGCTCATGCGAAAGCGCTCACCTCTTTTTATTAATAAACCTGCTTTTTACATACTTCGCCTGCACTTGGATTATTTACATCTTTGGCTATTGGATTTAGGAGCTACTTGTGATTTAAATGAGACTGCAATCCTCCATTGTTTTGCTCAGCGGTGTTTGTTTTTAACTATTTATCTTTGAGCTTGTTGTTCCGTTGAGCATTCACTCCACTGGTCCTCTTTATTCATTATAACTTTGTATTTTAGTGCTTCATCTCCAAAGTCAGTGCTGCTGCTTTTGAAGAATAAAATTGCCAGTGTTAAACAACAACAAAAAAAAGTGCTGCTGATATGCAATAAGAAACGGCTAGCAAACAGAAAACAGGTTCATAGATAGTTGAGAGATCATCAAAAGGAGGACACACTCAGGAGTGCAGAGCACCCCTCCACATGCTGTAGAGCAGTGCAAACAGTTGATCTACCTGGTGGTTGAAGAGAACCCCCTGCCCCAAATGCAAGTGAGCTACCTCTTGCACCACTGACACTGAATAACGTGACTACGAAATTGTGACTGATATTAATACACTTTCATTCGCAAGGATTTACAAAAACAAACAAAAAATGAAGGAGACCTGGCAGTCGGTGTGGTGGATTAAGGCACTGACTTGCTAGTTATCAAGGCTCAGGGTTTGACTCTGAGCAAAGTCACTTCACTAGACAGTCAACTTAACTGGGATATTTCACACACACACACACGAAAAGTTTCAGTGGACTGACTCTGGCTTCAGTCCTGCTCTGTGCTGGATAGCCATCAAATCTCCCATAGTGGGCTTATATATAATGTGAATGTTGCTAAGTGCTGCAGTCCCGCTCTACTCTACTTGCTTAGCTATGAAACATCCCATGGTGCTGGCCTACAGGTCATATTTACTTTAGGATCTTATCCAAGAGGTTTCTTTGGCTTGCTATTCCTTTTTTTTTTTTTTTTACAGAAGTCACCCACAAGGCCCTAAAGCCCTCCTTTTCTGTGGACATCCTTGGACTTTTTATTTGCACAAGATTTTATTTTTTAATAAGCATCCAAACGAACATAGGCATCCCCAGCCAACACAGGCTATAGGTTACTTTTTAGGTTGCCTAGTGCTGAATTCTGCTTTTGTTATATAGTAGAACATTAAGTACTACGACCCAAGAAGCCATAAGAACATTGACAACCAACTTAACATATGCCAACATCAAAGTCACAGAACAACAGGGAAAAGTGTAACATCATAGATCATCAAAAGTATTTTTGACAATATCTTTTTTGACCAAAAGGCTTTCAGTTTTAAACCTTTTGGCAACCTGGTGTGAACTCCATTTGAATGGCTGTATACTCTTTTATGAACTAACAGAGACATAGAGGGTTAGATGGCAGCCTATACTGCTGACACAAGTCTTTGTGGTTATTGTTGCAAGCATTCATTTTTCCAAAGAGAAAGTGGAAGAAAATACGTTCTGCTACAATGTTTTGATCCCTACCTTCCCAAAAACACATTTCCTCATGGAGAAAGACATGAAACTATTATTTTGATTACATAAAGAATTCCAGCATTAGTACTAACAGTACTAGTACTCAAAATGGTAATAGTGTCATTCAAATACTTACCACAGAAAAGATAAACCAAGTGCTTTAGAGAAATTGCATGGGTTGATGCACTCCTATATGGGACTTCACCCTCCAAGTAGAATACAGAGTATATAACTTTAAATGCCAATGAACTAGTTAAAGCAAAATACATATGTTGTGGCATACTTTCTTCTAGACAGTTAATGAAAGTTAGAACATATTCTTATCACTTTGTATGGTTTAACTAATATCCTGATAAATACACACACAACATATTGTGTCAAGAGTATATAAATATGCTTGCTGACATGAACAAATATGTTCGCTTTTAAGAATGTTTGGATGTGGAAATACAGAAGTGCAGTTCTAAGTGGAAAATGCTCCAAATACAGGTAACAATAATTCGATCACTTCAAGGAAACTTAGCAGAAAACTCAAAGCTTTGAATCTAGAAATGTAATCAATTATCTAAGAATAGTATGTTGCATTCCTAGATGTTACCGAGGAAGAAGCCTTCATGGAATTTAATTTTTCTTCTCTTCATGAAGAAGAAGAAGACAAAATAGCAACAATTAGAAATCTTGGAAATATTGCGAGTTTAGTAAGAATTTGCCGTTTATTCAGCATTCATTCTTTTCCAGTACCCAAGGTCCTATGCAGACTCAAGATGGTTATGTTACTGAGGCGAAGAATAGAGCCAAGGGATATGAATTCAGTGGTTTGTGCTATTAGAAATGGGGAAACAAGGGACAGGTTTTTAAGGACCTGCCCTTATCAAAAGCTAAAGATGAGTATAGAATCCATGTAAAGGAATTAAGAAGGAAAGAATTGTATAATTTAAGATATGTGTTAAACCAAAAATGACAAAGCGAAAAATACAGTGAAGATGAGATGCAACAGTTGTGGACATCAACAGAGAGACATCTTGCAATGCATTGCACTAGTAAGAGGGATCAGAGGAAAAAGATCATGCAACTGAAATGCAGCTCCCATATAAAATTTAAAGCTATAAGCATGCTATGAAATATTGCCTTGCTCTAAATGCATTTTATAGAATCTGTGCTAGAAAGAAAAAATTGTATAAGATGTACAAAATAAACAACAGGCATATTTAAAACAGTTTTTATAATAGCTCACTGTCCTTCACACCTATTGAAGTTACCTCAGAAGTATGCTTAATAAATTACCAGAATTACATGCCTGGATAGCTTATTACAATCCAGTTATACTAATCATCACTGAATCCTGGCTCGTACAAGACATAAAGGATAATGAAATTTTACAGCCTGGATATAACATGCTAAGGATAGACAGGACTCATAAAAAGGAGGTAGGATGGTCATCTTCTACAAAAATAACTTGAGTATCTTGCTACACCCACTTAACCCTCCCCATGCCATAATGCCAAAATACTTACATCCTCTCTTAAAATCAACACTCACAAGAACCTGTGCATAATAAGTGTATACATATCCACTAGTAATAACACAAACACTGCTGAACAGTTTCTCTCCTGGACATCAACCAGTATCTCTCAAGAAATCAGGAAAAATGAATATTGATTGGCAAACCATAGCTAATGAGAACCATACAAATGCCATAAACTTATATGAGTTTACCCACCTCATCTCTATTCCTACTAGATACAACAAATCCACAACAGGAATTCCATTTAGTTTACTGGTTCTTGCTAGTGGCAGAGGAAGGTTCCCAGGCTAGTTGTTTTGTACTAAATGTTAAATACTCAGTAGCAAGTCCACTCAAACATTATCCTAAACAAATGGTACTCCAACAGATATAGTTATCCCTGCCCCCAGCGTCACTCCTGTTGTTATCATGGACCAGCACTTCCCCACAACTTCTCTAGCCATCGTGATTGAGATGGTTATCTTGAGACAGTGTTAGAATTGTCTCATCCCTTCTGATGATCATCTATTACTCAAACAGCATACCACAGTGTGTGAGAAATGTACATGCATAATATCCTCAGAGGCAAAAATCTCAAACCTAGTAAATTCAGACACAAAATCAATAGTACACCACCCATCCCACCTCTCCAAGGCCATCACAATACACATAATCAAGTCATATGCTGAGGTTCTAAAGATTAACTTGCCTAAACCTCAGTGACCTCCAAAATACAACGCAGGCACAAAGTACACTCAACGAGTTAAGCCTACCTCCTCACATAGCACAAAGAATCCCAAAGTTGCAGATGCTGAGGTTATAAGGCAAGCATCAACCCAACCAAACATTCATGTTATAGATGATTGCATTGTAAGACATACAGATGTGCCTTTTACCAGGCTGAGTGAGGATAGAGTCCTGTTTATTGCTTGTTGGTGCCAGGATCTGTCAGATCATGCATGCACTCAGGTCCTTGAACAACATGTAACAGTATATCTCTTTCATCATTCATGACAGAGTCAGTCCCTTAAGGTGTGCCTCCTTGAACTATATTATGAAGAGAGACATAATGGAGCTCTCAGACTGTGTGTCCAAGGTAGGTATGAGCCTAGCATTAAGCAGCATTTTACCTTTTCCAAGGATGGGGTTACAATGTAAGCAAAAATAGTTAACTTCAATAACTGGCTTCGTATTTGGTGTCATTCAAAGGGAGTCCATATTTGTCAGCCTGGGAGGATATGATTAACAGACTATGCTGCTTCACCAGGGATAGCTTTCATCAGTTCCCGTTAGAGTTTCAATTACTGGCAAAGACATTGCCCACCCCTGTCTGCCTTTTCAGGCAATGCCAACCTGCTAAACCTATCAACATAATGAAATAGACAAAAGGAAATATAAAGGTGTTACTGATCAATGCTAGGAGCCTAAACAAAAAACTCCACTCTCTAAAAGCCCTTCTCACCCTGGAGGGCATTGACATCTGTGTAGTGACTGAGACATGGTTTAAAATAATGGAGAGCATTCTGGCTGTGCAAGGCTATGATGCCTTCCACATGTTTAGATCAGCTACTGCGCTGGAAGGAAAAAAAATAGGGTTATTGCAGTCTACATCCAGAAGACACTCACATCAAGCCTGGCAAAGCAACAATATGCACTAGACCTTCTTCATGTCCAAATAACCAACAGAAAGATCCAGTACCATATATTAGCTAGCTGTAGAACTCCCTCTATGATGCAAGAAAGCAACAAGACCTATCTACAGGAACTAGAATCATTCAGTATTAAACAAAATACCACTTTTCTAGGTGATCTAAACTATCCAACTGTAGACTGGGAAACCTACACCACCACTAGTGCACATGCACAGTGATTTCTGGGCTTTGTCAATACAAGGACCCTGGGTCAATTAGTCAGAGTACCCCCTACAAGGAACAACACTGCAAATCTTGTCCTTATTGATATGGGGGCATCTTGCATCAACCCTTGTGTATCTTCATCACTTGTTATGTGTGACTATAGAGCAGTCTCATTTGAAATAAAACTGAAACCAGAAACCCCTCCCACCCAAGGTACCGTTAAAAATGTATTTAAGACAAACTACCTACTCAGAAGTGATACATTAGCAAGCTTCAGATCTCCAACATACCCAGTTAACTCCACCGAATATGCAGAAACATGCACCACCGTGCTATATCACCATATAAATACCTGCAGAGATGCAGCTGCACTTCACAGGAACAACCACAAGTTAAACCCCAGAAACACACCCACATGATGGAGCCATAATATTAACAAGCTTTACAAAAAAACTAAAACAATTTCTGACCAAAATTAAGAAGAGTAACTCCCAGAATGCCAGAGTCCTTGTCACTGATATAAACAAACAACTCAAGAGCTTAACAAATTTTGAGACTGAAATAGCTACCCAAGCTAAATACAATCACAGGAACTTTTATGGTTACATTTGTAATTTCAAAAACAAAATGCCTACAGTGAGCCCTAAGACAGAGCAAATTTACTGCCATACCTCTCAAATGTCCAGATTTTCACAGAATGTTCAAATTTTTGCCTCATATTTTTCATCTGTTTCTCATAAAAGTTGTGGTTTTTGGGAAAATCGTTAAAGATTGAAGTGACTAAATAATGACAGACATTTGAGTTTCAGGCCTCATGTCCTTCAGGAAATGCATGCTACTGCAAGACCTGTTATTCTATCCACTTTTTAACTATATAAGAACAATTTTTTAAAATATGTCCTTATTTTTTGGTCTTTGTCCCCCCTTAGTTTTGCCTTTGTCCAGATTTCCTGAGCTAAGAGGTTAAGAGGTATGCCTACTGGCCAATAAATTTAGATCTGACTTTACCCTTCTTTACTCTCTGACTGTCCCTCAAGGTATACCAGAAATAGGCTAACATCCTGCTATCACACAAGACCAAATCCTAAAAGTGCAAGCAAAAGCTAAAAATACTGCATCAGTGGTTCCTGACAATAACCTTGAATGCATCTTAAATTGTGTGAAGCACAGTTTAGCAACATCTCTAGCAACACTGTTAACTTTCAGCCTACATAGAGGTTTTATACCAAGTGAATGGAGGGCAGCTGCAGTCAGCCCCCTGCATAAGATAGGCTCTTCCACAGACCCAGGCAATTGAAAACCCACAAGTCTGACCAGCCTCATATGCAAAGCCACGGATGGACTTATCATGGAACTAATCACTCAGCCCATAGGGCACCTCCGAACACTAGAGTCATCTTAGTTTGAATTCATCAAGGGCAGGTCATGCTTACTCAGCCTAGTGGACTTTTTGAAAAAGTCGCCAAAGCAATGGATGAAGGCAAAATGGTACAGAATTTGTCGCCCTCACAATTTACATGTATTTTCTGCCATAAATCTTTGTAATCAATTCCATTATATATGTCAGTGATAAATAATCTGTTTTCATGTTTTTATTTCCAAATGTAACACTGTATGACAATTTTTTATTCTTCTGTATACCATTTCCATATAAGGTATACAAAATATTTATCAAACTGTGACTAATGTATATTGGCCTAAAACATATTTATGGTTACTGTGTAAAATGAATTAAATAAAGAAAATTAGGTGATTTCTTTACATGTATAAGAATTATTGTAAGTCAGGATATAGCTTTAAGGACTGCTGGCTTTTGATGATGCGGCTACATGATTTACATGGTGATGCGTGGTTTTTCTGACTGGGATGTTTACGATTGCATATACACCTGTGGTGTGTTTACGATTGACTGATGAGGCACTGTGAGTATACAGAATTTTTTTTTAGAGTTCCCTGTATTTATGGTCTGATGAAGCCACCAGATGAGTGGTGAAAGCACTAACCTTTTTAATAAAGGTTTTTTTTACTATATATATATATATATATATATATATATATATATATATATATATATATATATATATATATATATATATATATATATATATATACACACACACACACACACACACACACACACACACACACACACACACACATACAAACGCACACACACACGCACATATACATACATACATAACTACATGTAATAAATATATTGCTGAACAGAAATATGAAAATGGTAAGCACCAGCAGTTATAGTTGGTACTGCTGATATGAAAGGAGTTGATACAATGAAGTCTGAAAGTGCATCTGAGGCATTAAGGCAGGACTACAAGTCAGACTGTTGACAGGAAATGCTGAGGATTAAGAAACAAACTTTTGAATTTATAGTAGACACAATTGCAGAATGCATTATCTTGTCTAAAGATTATTCTGAAGCATTGGGACTTAAAGGTCTACTGAAGGGTTCTGTGAGCATTGCTGGCATATTCAAGCCAACATGGGGAGCCATTGGGTCAAATATTATTGTTATGTGAATATAAAAATACCAGAATCTATTTTAAATGAAGCACTTATTAGAGTTAATTATCATATTTTGGTTCAGTTGGCTTGTGAAAAACTGGAAATGGTAAAGTGAGAGTGCAATCAATCAATCAATCAATCAATCAATCAATCAATCAATCAATTAATCAAATAAATAAATAAAAAAAGAAAGCAACAACTGCACAAAGAGACACCTCAGATACTGTACATAGTTATAGCAACAATATCTTATATGATAAAGCTTATTTATACACAGGCCTAGGAATTTACTAGAGAAATATCATATGAAAATAAATCCTGATGGTAGACTATGATACACATTCCAAATTAAGAACCAGTAGCTCTCAGGAGTAGAATAATATAGAAACTGACACAAATGGAAATCTTATATGTCATTCACTATCTTACATGTATGATTGTCTGCTGCTTGGGGGTTTAATTAGTTAGATCTATTACAGTATATACATATCAAATATTAGTTATGACGAGTTGAGTAAAGAATAAGGAACAGAGATGGAACTCATTGTGACACCCGTGCACTGTCCCAGTAATCAAGGAGCCTCAGTCCTTACGACTAACACTACTGAAGGGTGTTCACATTGGGAAGGATAACAAGCACACACACAGTAAAGTACAATTTCCCTTAAATGCATACAGAAATCACAGTCAGTCTCAGGCTGGTTTCTCCCTTTCTCAACAGCTCCCCATAAGACTCCTCCCTTACACAGCTATAGGGTACAGATCTCAGCCGAGTGGTCAAGCTAAAACTCCAGCACCCTCTCTGTCCAACCAGTCCTTCATGTCCCTGCCCAAGTAGCTGACACAAACACACACACACACACACACACACACACACACACACACACACACACACACACACACACACACACACACACACACACTCTGAGACATGAGTTATATACAAATGAAGGCTGGCACAGGTTCTCCAGCTATGCCTCCTTCTCTCCAGACTATAAGGTAGGAATTACTGAGACCAACCACTGATATCAGATACTATAAGGCCCTTCCCAAAGGATGACCAATTTCACTGTGCAATATTATTGTTATACAAAGAGTAAGTGTGACCCAGGGCTAAAGCTATTGGAGTGGCTTGGACAGTATCACCAAATACATGCAATGCACTCTAAGCGCTTAAATTACCTTCGCACAAAACAGCCACAGTTGAAAGGTTTAAAAATATTTAATAATAATTAATAAAAACACAAGACAATACTTATTACTTCAACACAATGACATTGCAGTGTTCAGAAATCAGAGAAAAATGCTTTAAAATAATACTGTAGAATAGTCTGACATAAATGTAGAAAACAGCTAGACTAATTTGGCTAGTTCTGTCTGTCTCTTAGAGAAATCACTGTTCTCAATTCTACTTACATACAAAGCAAGCAAGTGCTGGTGAGTGGATGTTCTTCAGACAAAATCAAAAATGCTCTATCTTTCTCTCTGAGAAAGGATTTAATTGATAACACAGTACTGTTGAGTCATTTCATATTACATCATTCTTAACAGTTCTGATTTAGTTTTCCAGGCTAACAGAAACTCAAAATTTACATTTCTTTTTGTAATCTGCACCTGCAGGAAGCCGCAGCAATAAAAAAAAATTTACGTGTAAAATCTAGTAATTAAATCTTGTCCTAAGACAATAGAAAGAATTCCTTAGTCCAGACATCCTGTCTCTGAGCTTGAGATCAAACAGTCATAAAATGCTGTACTTATCATCTTTCATCCAGCAGGGTGCACTATCGTTACATTTTTGAAGCTCAGAACATATGGTTTAATCATAACACATAGTTCTCTTTACATTTGTAGAACAAGCCTGTAGATTAAATTAATATTTACAATGACACAGAATTATTTACAAAATTCTGTCTAGCTAGGCTGGCAGCCTTCACACTCATTTCAAATGCTCCCAGTGTAGCGTTACAGCTTTTGGGCATCTGGGTTTGTTGGATGTCAGAATTCCATTATGAAAAAATTAATTGTACTGAATGTGGGTAGCAAATTCCCCACATTCCCACAGAAGCTTTCATATTAATTTTTTTTTGCTTGGTGCCTGAGCATAACATAGTAAACTGTTCCCATTGTGCAAGTCTGAACACAAGGAAAGTCAAGCAGGGAGTATCCATGTGCAACTAACAGTGGGTAAAACGGCCTTCCAGTTTATAGCCTGCTACAGACCACCCTCCCAAACCCAGGAACCCCACTCGGCCTTCCTAAGAACACTGGAAAATATGAAGGTCTCTCCAAACACCATTATATTGGGCAACTTCAACTACCCAAACATAGATTGGAAGCATTACTCTAGCTCCAACACCCTTGCCCAAAGGTTCCTAGAATTCATAAACTCAAATGCTATGGAACAACTTGTTACCACTCCCACAAGAGGGGAAAACATACTGGACCTGATCATCAGCAACATGGGGACTCTATGCTCCAGACCAGAAGTGTATCCCTCACTGGTAAGATCAGACCATAAACTGATATCACTGGATATTCACATCCCAACCCCACCCCCTGCCCAGAAAACCACAGTGAAAAACTTCTCTAAAGCAAATTTCACACTCCTCAAAACCAAGGTGGAATCCTTCAAAGCCCATGGGCCTGTGGAAAATACGGCCCAGACCGCAGAATCCTTTATAAATGCATTCTATGAACACCTTCAGGAATGCATGGATCATGCAATCCCAAATAAAACCAAGACCCAATCCTCCAAAGGCAGACGACCTGTCTGGTGGACCCCAGCCATAAACAAACTATACAATAGAAGGAGGAAGCTACTACATAACAGAGCAAAATCCCAAAAAGGGAAGGCATCTCTGATCAGTATTAGCAAAAAACTAAGGGCACTCATAAAATTGTCAAAGGCCAGCTTCGAGAGAAAAATTGCACAGGACACTAAGGATAATCACAAGGCTTTCTTTAGTTATGTTAGGAACCTGGGTGGGAATTCCCAGATATGCTCAAAATTAGTCCAAAATGACAAAAAATACACTGATCCCACAGACATTGCCAACATCCTAGCTGACAGGTTCAGTGCAAACCCCCCCCTCCCCACCAAAAGGGCAAATATCTATCCTAGCAGAGTGCTGCTCCCCTGACATCTCAGATGCTCAGGTGGGAGCCGCCCTCTCCAAAGCAAAAAACACAGCATCAATGGGACCAGACGGTATCCCAGGCTGCGTCCTACATGAACTCCAAGAAGAGCTAAACCCAAACATAAAACTACTGTTCAATCTTAGCCTTACTACAGGATATGTACCCAAAGAGTGGCATACAGCAACAGTGGTCCCTCTCCACAAAGGTGGTGCCTCAACAGACCCTGGAAACTATCGCCCCATAAGCCTGACTAGCTTGGTCTGCAAAGCTATGGAAAGGATCATCATGGACCTCATAAATAAAGATATTGTGGACCTACAGACACTGGATCCTACCCAGTTCGGCTTTGTTAAGGGCAGATCCTGCCTCTTAAACCTGGTTGACTTTTTTGAAACAGTCACCAAGGCAATTGATGAAGGGAAGGTGGTCCACACAGCCTATCTGGACCTCACAAAAGCCTTCGATACAATACCCCACTCGGGCATTATAGATAAGCTCACCAGCTTAAATATAAACCCCATGTCACTAGATGGGTTGCAAACTGGCTCAAGGACAGAACCCACATGGCTAGAATTGCTGGAGCCATGTCAGACTCCAAACCAGTTACAAGTGGCATCCCACAAGGCTCAGTCCTGGGACCTCTCTTGTTTGGTATATATTTCTCGGAGGTACAGGCCAACATGGAAGGACTGTGGCTGACCAAGTTTGCAGATGACTGCAAACTGGGCGCCATAATCGACTCTCCAGCCGACACAAGCATCCTCCAAAAGGGCCTCATAGAAACAGACAACTGGTGCCAGAGCCATGGCCTCAAGCTAAACGCCAAAAAGTGTATAGTCATCCCCTTTGGCAAAAACAAAGTGCCCACAAATTACCACATAGGTGGTAATCCATTAAGTACAGAAGAAGTAATTAGGGACCTGGGGACCCAAGCTGATAGCAATCTCTCATTTGACAACCACGTGGCCAAAGTGGTTGGAAAAACATTTTATATATCCCACCTAATCATGAAGGGATTCACATCTAGATTAGGGGAGGTCATCGTGCCTCTTTACTCATCCCTCATCAGGCCCATAATCAAGTACAATGCCCCTTTTGGGATGTACCTTACCAAACACCTGCAGCAACTGGAAAGACCCCAAAAGTACCTCACCAAGAGGATCAAAGGGCTCAAACAGATGCCATATGCTGCCCGGTTAAAGAAACTCCAGCTCTACTCAGTGGCATACCGCCTGCTCAGAGGTGACCTGTGCCTGATGTATAAGGCCATATCCAACCTGGAATTAAGGGACATGCTGCACCTCAAAAAATCCAAATCCCATCGAGCTACACGCTCGAGAGACTTGAACCTCAACCCTGAAATAAATAGGACATGCTGGAGGGACAGATTCATAACCCAGAGGCTCCCTTCACTAATGAATAAAATCCCAGTCCAGGTTAGGCAGAGTCCCTCATTGATTCTCTTCAAGAGGAGTCTTGATGAGTGGATGGGAGATCGTAGGTTTACCCCGGGTATCACTTCTGTGTCACTGTTAGACAGAGGCACAGTATACTAACCTCGAAAAAGGGCATAGCAAAATTCATTTAAAATGGGTGGCGAAAGCCAAACATACTCTGGCTAGGCTTATAAATGCTCTAGGGCAGATAGCCTAGTATGAACCTATGAACATATGAAAAGCTCTTCAAGAATGCCTTAGTCATAAGAAGTGACTTGTATTAAACCACTATAGTATCTGCCAGCACCTCCCCCCATGTTTCTTTCTGAAGGAAGCATTTCAAAAATCACTGAAAAGAGGAGTACTGGGAGTCCAATGACATCCCAACAGTCTGAAGGTCTCACTAAGCTTGAAAGCACTGGGTTCAGCAAGGAGTGTTCACAGCAATTATTACCACAATAAAACAATAAAATGGAAAAACAAACCAGTTTCACCCAAAATAGTTTCTTTAGCATTATATGCTAAACAGCTAACCCATAATCTACTTTATACGGAAAATGAACTTATATGACAAAACATCACATGTAATTAAAACAAACAAAAAGTAATAAATGTAATAAAATAGGTTGCAATATAATATTAGTTTTGGGTCTATATTATGATATTGCACACTCAGAAGAGTGAATGACACATAATCGACCCCATGTAAGCGAAAGCTTACAATGTCAAAACCTCAGAACAGCAATTTCTAAGTGAAAAAACCTCTGTTCCGAAAAAAAAAATCCTGTAAAACATTACATAATGTGGGGGGATTCACCCCCACACCCCCCACACTTAAATATACCAACTCCGAGATTGCACTACAGTGCCAAAAATGACAAAGTAGTGAAAGCAGCCAAGCGAATTCTTTCCCAGGGAAAGAATTTGCTGAAATGCCGCTTCACTATTTTGCCTTTTCGCGCTTTTCAGTTCGACAAAGATGCATTTGACAACCTGCATCTGCGACAGCGTAATAAGGAGCCATTAGTTTTCCATGTGTATCATAGCTGACAATCAATGATATATAAAATATAACATGGCTAGGTATCACTTCAACAGTGACAATCAATTAGAGCCATTGTTTACACCACTGGGTGGCTAGCCTTGCCACAGTTGTACTTCCATGCAACACATACATGAACACTCATACTAATGGCCAATTTAGAGTATCCATTCCTCAAACTGCATATCTTTGGAATATGGAAAGAAACTGGTGCACCCAGAGAAAGCTCAAGAGAACAAAGGGATGACATGCAGACTCCACACAGAAGGCACATAAGCCGAAAATCAACCTGGAGAAAATCAGGTTTCAGCGAAGGGGGTATTTGGTGGGCAACATCCTAAAATAGGGACAGACTTTCAATATTGTTTTTATAAACAGGTTTTGTGTTAGCACACATTTTCTGAAGGCTGTTTTGTCTGAAACCAAAAGTTATATCATTATTTTGCCAGAAAAACACAAATGTTATGAGGAGCAGACCAAAAATATGAGGCAAAATCGGACATTCTTGAAAAATCAGGCAGTTGAGAGGTATAGTGTGGCATATCCTTAAGTGTGCTGCTGTCTGGGATTCTTAGGCAGGGTGTATGCTATGGGACAACAGTGAATCAGAAAATGGCATGGATGATAGTGCAGACATACAGACACATGCTCTTATGTTCATCATATTAATTATTGCTGCAGTAACCTTAGCTAGATGGGTTATATCCTGTCAAAGATGTACTGGCTGGTCAGCTTCCAAAACTTCAGTGCACCTGCCATGCACCCAAGCTGTCAGGCAGCTCAAGCTGACTAAAAGACAAGTTTGGGTGCGAAGCCCTTCAGAGCTTTCCTGCTGTTGGAGTGTATGCTCCTCTGAGGGTTTTGAGGATTGACAGTTGACTTATGCTTTCCTTTGCTAAGCAGACAAATGTTGTGTTGCAATGGACTGTCTTGAGACTGTAACATACTTTTAAACAGAGCACTCATTTTTTTCTGTCAGTTTAAAAATAGTTTTAACTAACTGAAAACATATTTTCTCTTTCCTTGGTGGGGCTAGCATAGTGTTCAAAATGCTTTTTACTATGTTATTCTGTCAAAACAAAAAACAGAGATTCAGGATTGTGGTATTTGATATTTAGTAGTGAACCTATAGATATATATATTTATATATATGCTCTTGGAGGACTGAATGAGATAACTGAGGGAATGGGGGGGTGTCTGATGGTCAACAAAGCAGCAGGAAAAAATGCTGTGTTCAGGTGAATATGTATTGAAATAAAATGCATTAAACTAATGCATTTTCAAATCTGTGGTTCAATAGATTATTTGCATTTAAGTATAACATAAAAAGCACAGCAATATAAAACCATGCAGCACTGATCTGTGTATAAATCTGATTGTATAAGGAACAAATTTACTGAAAAAGTGTTCTGCATATTGTACTGCAGTACTGTTGTCACCATACATTTCATAACATGTCCTTGATTAAACCAAACTGGGTTGGTTCAAGTGTCTAAAGGCTTCCTCTGAGATTGTTTATTATTTCCGTAATAATAATTTCCAAGGCTTTGGTAACAGACTAGTCAGTCACTATGCTCCCATATGGGTACACCTTTCCCCACCACCCAGGAGAAGTGAGTTGGATAAGCCCCTTCACTTCTCTTCCTTCCCTGCAGGGCTCATCCATTGCCAAAACACTTTTTTTACATCTTGTTGATAAGCTTCATAACATTTTGACAGTTCAAAACTGTTTTTATTGTTTTGCAACAATTTATAAATTCATTAGCTTGCATTCAGCAAAACATCAAATTCACTTGTGTGGTGCAGCCTATGTTGGTTAATGCACATTCTCTTACAGAAGATGTGTTTACAACAGTTGTCACCTTTTCCATCATACAGAATATTATTAGTGTTTTATCATGTCCGAATATTACTTCTGTAACCATGTGGAACTATTAAAACTGGACTTTGAAATTAAAACATTATACTAAGAAGAGGCTTGTAAAGATTAGAATCCACATCTAATTCTACAACACAATTGATTTAATGAGAAAATGAACTTTTAAACACTCATATGTAAGCTGTGATCATATGAGTTTGCAGTCAGGAAACCATTAAAAAGCCAGTTAGAATACAGGTGCTGTGGCCAGGTACCCGCTATATTTTGATTTGGGTACCTCATTCCTTTTCCACTTTCCAGTTGCACATAGACAAATATCACTAGGGAACACTGGGTGAATTCTAAGTCACAAATGATTTAAGCTAGTTGCCATCCAGAGTGGTAAGTTTTTAATCCAAATCCAATAAGACAACCATGAACTGATAAGTGGACCTGGTAGTCCTAAAATGTAGACACATGCTGGTTCAGCAATGTTTTAATTTTGCCTCTGTACATGACAGGCCCTTTTGAATGATACATAGAGGATTATAAGCAGGTTGACAATGCTAACTGACTTATCATGTGTTCCGAACATGGCTGTCAGGAAATTCACCTCAAGAATGAAGTGAGAGATGAATCGATGGTAAGAACACATAATATTAGGTTAGGATCAGTCACCCCATCATAATTCTTTGTAGTGCATGAAGCTTTATCTACTCCACACACTACTAGTTAAAGGAAAAAAATGAAAAAAAAAAGTAAAATGTTTTGCTGACTTTCAAAGCCATAAATCACTTATTGAGCACCATCAGAAAGGCAGTGTAAGTCAATCCTTTATATTTACACTCTCCATCCATGCCACTAGAGTTTGGCGATATTTCAGTGCCTCATATGATTTGTCTTTTCCTCATAAAGTCTGTGATTTTCTGACAAATTACTGAGGATTGAAGTCACTAAATAATGACATACATTTAGGTTTCAGACTTCATATCCTACAGAAAATGCAGGTGAACATACATCCTGTTACTCTACTAACTTTCTAAGTTTATAGCTGGAAGTCAGGACATATTACCGATGGACAGCAGGCAGAAACAATCTTTTACTCTGTCATTGTCATTTGTTGGTCAGTGCTGGTAGATTTTACTGCCTAGCCCAAGACCCGACCTTAACAACTTAAGCAGGAGGTACTTAACATTTGTTAAGGGCATGTCTCATGCCCCTCTAGCACGTAACTGATTTGTCTTTTTCTAAATATTGGAGTGTAATCACTGCACTCCATGCACTATATAAATATTATGCCGGAGTAGTACCTTGTGTATATTGCACCTCCATATCTCACGTTCTGAACATTCTGATTGATATACAATGCTAGTATATAATCAAATAAACCTTTCAACTACAAGAGCTGTATAGCAGAGGAAAAAAACAATTACTAACTTGAGTTAAGCAAACTTGTAAAATGATGCAAATGCTGATATCTTGTCAAATGTTACTGTAGGATTGGCTGTACCTGTCTTTTAGTGCTGATGTCATATCTGATATATTTCTGTACCTTTAGCACTCATTCTTTTAAATATCCTACTGGCTGTAATTCAGTATAATTCTTACATTAGTACATTTACTCTAATTTGCCTGTTATTGGTCCATTTCTTCTGCTAATATATATATAACACCATTACTATTTCTGTCTTGTCAGAATGTTTGTTTTTAATGTTGGTTAACTAGACAGGGCAATACATAGCAGTACATACATCAATCTCAAGTTAAAAAGACAATTCTATGAACAAAATTTCTGCTTAAGGTTTAGGTTAAAATCTAATTTAATTTTCTTCAGTATAAAATAAATACTGTTCACAGTACCCTATTTTCACCCCTGGTTTATGTTCAGGAGGATGACAGCTGTCAAAGACAAGCTAAAGTTTTCTGCATTATCTGGCACATTTCTGTAGGTATTTATCAGTTTCCCTCATGACACTTCTATACATAGCTTGGTTTAATTTGCACTGATGTGTGATCCTTACACTTTGCCTTCTAATCATATTAGTGTAAATGTGTGAAAATATGCAGGAAAGGGAATGCAACCTCTAGACGACCCTGCATGGAAAAGTGGCATTGGTTTGTAAGACATTCGTAACTGGTTTTCTCATCTGGATGCTCTCTGGTTATATGTAACATGGCATGGGAATGTGTTAACAACAACAATTATATCATAACCTAAGTTTAGAGATAAAACTGAATAAGAAGAAATCATTTTTCTCTGTTACTTAATATAAATTATGTACCTCTGAAAGAGTTTTGCCTGATTTTACAGTTCTTCATTTTCCTTCATTTTTGTTTTTATTTTTCTTAACTTTCAGATAATGTTTTAGTATATGTATTTATTTACTCTTTGATTTGCATATGATGGAGATTTTTATTCTCTCTCTCTCTCTATCTATCGGTGATTCTACTCAATTTTTTTCCCAAAGGGAAATTTTGGTCAATAAATGTAAATAAACAAAAACAAAATTAATAAATGGACTATGCAAATACAAATTCAGTTTTACCCAAGGAATACTTTTATTCAGATTTTCCATGTCACTACATGCAGTATTTCTTGTGCTGGCTGTATAATATAAACATCTGAAATTTAAATTATTATTTATTTCATTAGAATGTTAATATATTAGGACTGTGTAAGCCACCTGCTGTGTGCCAATTTGAAAAGCCATGTTGTGCCTATTACAATGGGTATCCAAGTAAAGGAACATTGCATGATTTTGTAATTTATGTTTCCTTATATTGAATTATAGTAGGAAATGAAGCATTGTTTGCAAACACCAAACAAACAAAAAAGCCCTAGATTACAGGGATAAATGCATCATGGCAACTGAATGATAAGACTAACAGCAAAATAGGCAAAATCATTTTCTAAGGATACAAAGCTCACACACACACACACACACACACACACACACACACACACACACACACACACACACACACACACACACACAGGCAGAGGCTACATCTTCCTTGCACCTGCCTACTTACAATAATGAAGTCAAGGGTGGCTCCACCTTCAGAAAAATGAGAAAATACTATATTTTTTCTCAAATATGCTAATATACACATTCTGTTAGGTCACTTTTGTCCATCTAACTTAATCCCACAATGAAATCATTCATTGCAGTATTTTTGCCTGGAACAGTTGATCTCATTCAGAGCACCCATATATCATGGCATCTAAATAATGCATTCTTCTTTAGTTATAAATAAGGCTTCTAGTACAATCCTTTAATCATCTCAGGAGAAAGAATCAACCCCGTCTTCAACATCAGTTTACATTTCTCACTACTTCATCATTGTAACTGAGCTGTAATCCAAGTTCATATCACTTACAACATACCTTGCATGAACTGACCTGGACACACTGGGGTCTATGCTGCTTTTGCATCTTCTGGACATTGTGAATATAAAAAATAAGAATGCTACACACCTTTTTCTTTTAAAGGCAGTCAACATGCATTAAGGACTTAGATTGTTAACAGTTAATGTTATATTGTTCATCTTACAGACAGATAAGGGCTTCCTAGGTGCTGAGAAGCACTTAATATATGCATTTAATGAACTAACAGCAGACCTTTTGTTCTGAAATATGCAGCCTTTTATACATTTAATTAATGCTTACTAAAGGATCTGGATGTTGTAGTGAGTACTACATGTTAGCTTTAAGGCTATCTGATAGTAGTACCAACATAATAACTGTGTAGTAATTCAGTTAAATTGCCTAATAAATGTGATGTTCTGCTTTTTATTTGGAGATATTGGTAGCAAGTTAACAAGTTTTATATTTCTTTATATGAACTTCTGCTGCTGGTTCAGTGACTAAACAATGGAAACTAGTATAAGGCATGACTACAACTTTACATAAACTTATACTGTATGCTCACAGCAGAGATAAAATATCTGCTGTAGGCATGCACATACTGTAATATACTGCACTTAGATTTTTGTGAAACCTAATTAGACAACACTGTATAAGGCATATTAACATTTTAATCAAATGATTCAGATATAGAGGAAAAATAAAGTAAAGTGTATTAATGTAGAACTTGTTTCAGTGGGGGCACATAATCTAATAAGTAACTATGTTATTTAAAATGGTGAAACTGACAGAACAAAAAACAAATAGCAAACATATACAGTTGCAATAGTGAATAAACAAAAAGAAAAGCAAGAGGAACATAGTGAATCACTAATTAAATCAAATGAATATACCACAAAGATGATTTAGGAGCTCCCAACACATGGCAGGATAAAGACTGCAAATTATTTGGGTCTACTTCAAACCCTTAAGTCCCAAGTGCCTGAAGACTACCGTCTCCAAGCCAGGAACTTGACCATCTTGTAACAAAGGTAGGATGCCCTTACACTCATTCTTGAATAGAAGTTCAGACAAGCAGTTGTCTTAGCTCACGCAAACACATTATTCATGTTTGAGTGAGTACATATTGGAGCACCAATTTGGAAAGGAGTTTTATTTTTATGTTTAGTTAGTGGGAGTGTAATTTTAGGTATCAGAAATAGGAAAGGTGTTTTAGGGTTACAGTTCTGGTAAGACTATGAAGTTTTATATGATAGGGTATTGGGAGGCTGAGCAGTTATGGGAGATTGAGTTTGTGGGAGTTCAAGCACTTGCCTTTTTGATAAAGTGGCGATGAGTAAGTGAATTGTGGGCAAATAGCATACAAGCACTTGTAGTAGATACTATTTCAGTGCATTAGGGACTGCTGCTGCCAAGTTTGGGTGCCTCGTGTCTTCATTTTTAATAACTTAAAAAATGCTACTTACTAGATTTTGGCAATGGAGGGTAAGAGATGTGTTGAGTAATGAATAGTAGGCTGTTGGAAAATGTCTAAATCTAGATGGGACAATTCAGGTTTAGTATATTAAGCCTAACAATGATATGCCTACATAGATCTTTATATAAGTCATAGCTTAATGTCCGGCCACCTCTAGTCACAAAGTTTGCATTATTGTTGTGACTTTGAGAACAAGGTTGAAATATTAATGTACAGAGGACTGTTTTGCTGACATGAATCTCTTGCTCTTTGCTTTACAACTACCCCTTATAATAATAGTCACCTTTCACCTATTAACAGATTTTTCTTCAATCAACCACAATCAGCAGGTGGTTCCATATTTTTACTATAAATCCAAAATATATGAAAGTAGCTGTGCTCCCTGGTGCCAGTGAGGCTGACTTAATCTCAATCCCCCTATATCCAGTATTGAGTAAAAAAGCAAAACAGTGAAGTAAACTTGCCAGTGGTCTTAGGTGAGGATGTGTTTTTCCCTAAATGGCTTAATTCTTCATTTCTTGTGGGTGGTTCAGGGGGTTTAGGGGGTCTGGGTTTTTAAAACTTTCCAGCTTCTTACTGCTAGTTTGTTGCTGGCCTTTGATAGTGGACTCTCTTGGTTTTCTGGTCTGCTTGTGGTTGTTGTTGCTGTTGTGGACCTCTGATCTAGAAAAAAGCCATCCAGAATAGCTCAAGCTTAAAATGAAAAGACAATTACTCAGTTATTTAGAAAAAAGGATTCTTTATTCGGCAGGTGAGCACTGCTTAGAAGGCTGACCCTTGGATCACTGTTTGGGCTGTATTATGACTTAAGTATTAAAGCAGCTGAAAACTGGCCAATATAATTTGAAGCATTATATGTATTAAATAATTGCATATTCAGAAAGGATATAACAACAAGAGAGTAAATCATAAGTATGTCATTGAGGCATTCTATCAGGTCAGCTTAACTCCATTCTTCACCAGAAAAGCAAGATATATTTCATGTGTAGCAGCTGGTCAAAGGGCATCAATTTAGATGTTCTGCATTAAATAAATGAACAAAGAAATAAGTACATTACAACTTCTGTCTTACCTAATGTTTAAGCAAATCCATTAATTCAGAAGTGAAAGACTTGTAGATAGCATTGAATATCAATATATAAAAATAATCTAAATACATTTTAATCAGTCGCATATCACTTCTTAATAGCATAGGCAGGTTGAGTAATGCAAGCAAATGAATGTTTCACTTCCTGTACACTTTATTAATGTGTGCTAACCTTAACACTAATCCTAACTTCAACCCTACACCTTACCTTACCTTAACAAAAACCCTTTCCATAACACTACCATTAAACAAAACACTCAGACACACTTCACATACACCATTACACATGCTCAACACTAAATCTGTCCTCTTCTGTAGCCCTCACTCTAACCCTAAACTGCACAACTGCACACTCTCACTATACACACACACACACACACACACACACACACACACACACACACACACACACACACACACACACACACACACACACACAGACTCCCACCCCAAATACTGACACTTTTGGTATAGCCAAACATTGTGGCAAGCAAACATAAACCTACACTTAAGGTAACAACAAACACTCACTCTTATTTCTTACATCTCTAGCACTCAAGAAACAGTAAATTCACTATACTGCAAAGCAGTTCATGCTGTTGATGATCTGACTATTCAACTAAGTGAAATGCACACATTTAACTGTGTTATATATATAGGAATAACATATTATTGAGTGAGTGAAGTTTGAAGCATAATCCTTAAGATTTCTGTATGCTGATTTGTGCATCATTTTGAACAGTACTACCCAAGTTACTGACCTTTAATGTGGAGTATGTATTAGATATGGCTGCTTTTGCTACAGTACTGGAGGTATTGTTGGAGACTTTTAACTTGAAATACAAAAAATGAAAACCAAATGATTGATATTTATGGCTAAAATGCAGAAAATGGGAATCAAGACCTCTTTGTCTCCATACCACCTTACTAATTCTTGCTAACCTTAGTCCTAGCCTTTCCCTTAACACCACCCCACACCTTACCTTAGAAAACCCTTTACATAAAACTATCACTACAAAAGACACTCGGACACATACCACATACAGCAGCATACATGAACAACACTAAATATATATAGCTCCTTCCCTAGCAAGTCATACCTCACAACCTCTTAGCTTGAGAAATCTGAACAAAGCCAAAAATAAATGAGGGGCAAAGGCCAAAAATAGGGACAGATTTTAAATATTGCTCTTATGAACTTATAAAGTTGACAGTATAGCAGGTTATGCATTAACATGCATTTTCTGAAAGATATATAAAGTCTGAAACTTAAATATCTGCCATTATTTAATGTATTCAGCAATCACAGATTTACAAGACAACCATACATTTTATAAGGAAAAGACCAAAAATATGAATCAAAAATCTGGACATTCCTTGAAAATCTGGACAGTTGAGAGGTATTACTTCAACCCTAACCTGCAAACACTTGCACATATATACTCCCACTTGTAATGCTGAAGCTTTCAGTATATCCAAAAGTTTCATCATTAAAATCTCATAGCCATACTTATCTTATCCAGACACATTCATTCTTCTTTCAACATCTCCTGTACTTGACAAAGAGTGCATTCAATGACATTTCCAAACACTCCATGCTGTCAATACATACATAAATTCAATCACACACACACACACACACACACACACACACACACACACACACACACACACACACACACACACACACTCATGCATGTGCATACACCTCACTTTTGTTGTGTATGTGATTGTTTTATACATACATACGTATATATATATATATATATATATATATATATATATATATATATATATATATATATATATATATATATATATGAGTCTAGGACATTTCACTAAATGCACATTTCACTGAAAGTCAAATTAGTGTGCACTTTTCACTGAAAGCTCAATTCACTGAAAACTCAATTCACTGAAACATATTTCACTGAAATTTATATATCGCCTTTTCCCCATTGTAGTGCAACCCTGGAGTTAGTATATATAGTAAGGGTGGTGTGGGGACATATTTTAAATATTTTGAACTATGTACATGGATAATTGCAATTCCAATATATTACTGTTTTCCGAACATATTATATACTTAAAATATGTAGGGGGCTATGCCCCCCCCCTTACTATGAATACTAACTCCAGGGTCGCACTACAGTCGGGAAAAGGTGATATATAACTTTCAGTGAAATGTGTTTCAGTGAATTGAGTTTTCAGTGAATTGTGCTTTCAGTGATTTGTGTTCAGTCATTTGAGTTTCAATGAAATGTGCATTCAGTGAAATGTCCTAAACCCATATATATATATATATATATATATATATATATATATATATATATATATATATATATATATATATATATGTATATAATTGTGTATCATTTTGTCAAAGGTACATATGGTTGAAAAGAATGACTGAAGGTACATTAGACTGAAAAGCCATGTCATCAGAAACCTTTTACACAACATCTTCTTCTTCTTCTTTCGGCTTTTCCTGGTTAGGAGTCGCCACAGCGGATCACCTGTTTCCATTTCTTCCTGTCCTCTGCATCTTGCTCTGTCACACCAACCACCTGCATGTCCTCTCTAACCACATCCATAAACCTTATCTTAGGCCTTCCTCTTTTTCTCTTACCTGGCAGCTTCATCCTTAGCATCCTTTTCCCAATATACCCAGCATCCCTCCTCAGCACATGTCCAAACCAACGCAATCTCGCCTCTCTGGCTTTGTCTCCAAACTGTCCAACCTGAGCTGACCCTCTAATATACTTATTCCAAATCCAGTCCACCCTCGTCACACCCAGTGCAAATCTTAACATCTTTAACTCTGCCACATCCAGCTTTGACTCCTGCCTTTTTGTCAGTGCCACTGTCTTTAACCCATATAACATAGCTGGTCTCACTACCCTTTTGTAGACCTTCCCTTTCACTCTTACTGGTACTCATATGTCAGAAATCACTCCTGACACTCTTCTCCTCCCACTCCATCCTGCCTGTACTCTCTTCTTCACCTCTCTTCTACACTCAACTTTACTCTGAACTGCTGATCCCAAGTACTTAAACTCATTCACCTTCGCCAACTCTACTCCCTGCATCCTCCCCATTCCTCTATCCTCCCTTTTATTCACACACATATATTCCATCTTGGTCTGGCTGACCTTCATTATTCTTCTCTCTAGAGCATATCTCCACCTCTCCAGGGTCTCCACAACCCATTCACTACTCTCACTACATATAACAATGTCATCTGCAAACATCATAGTCCACGGGGACTCCAGTCTGATCTCGTCTGTCAACCTGTCCATCACCTGTGCAAATAAGAAAGGGCTCAGAGCTAATCCTTGATGTAATCCCACCTCCACCTTAAACGCATCTGTCACGCCCACTGCAGATCTCACCACTGTCACACTACCCTTGTACATATCCTGTACCACTCTTACATACTTCTCTGCCACTCCCAACTTCCTCATACAATACCACAACTCCTCTCTAGGCTCCCTGTCATATGCTTTCTCTAAGTCCATAAAGACACAATGCAACTCCTTCTGACCTTCTCTGTACTTCTCCATCAACACTCTCAGAGCAAACATCGCATCTGTAGTGTTCTTTCCTGGCATGAACCCATACTGCTGATCACTAATCATCACCTCCCTTCTTAACCTTGCTTCCACTACTCTTTCCCATAACTTCATACTGTGACTGATCAGTTTGATCCCTCTGTAGTTACTACAGCTCTGCACATCACCCTTATTCTTAAAAATCGGTACCAAAACACTTTTTCTCCACTCCTCAGACATCCTCTCACTTTCCAAGATTTCATTAAACAATCTGGTTAAAAACTCCACTGCCGTTAAACCTAAACACCTCCAAGTTGAAACACCTCCTCCACTCTTTTCATCTCTACCCTATTCAGTTCTGTTCCTATTACTGTTGAGATTTAAGTATGTACATTTTGTACAATTGTTGATATTTAATGAACTGCATATTGTAAACTTGTTTCTCTTTGAAATTATCTTTCATTCTTTTTGTTTTTGTAATTTCTGATTTAGCTATATCTTAGAGCAGTCAATTTTTTATGTAATGTACTTAGTATATAGTGGAGCTTTTCTCCTCGGGCCTCTGTTGAAAATGGACATGTATTCCAGCCAGACTAGCCCGGTCAACAAATGTAAAATAAAATAAAAATAAATAAAAGTTTCCACAGGTATGTCATCTGGACCAACAGCCTTTTCATTCTTCATCCTCTTCATAGCTATCCTTACTTCCGCCTTGCTAATCCATTGCACTTCCTGATTCACTATCCCCACATCATCTAACCTTCTCTCTCTCTCTCATTCTCTTCATTCATCAACCCCTCAAAGTACACTTTCCATCTCCTCAACACACTGTCCTCACTTGTGAGTATGTTTCCCTCATTATCCTTTATTGCCTTTACCTGCTGCACATCTTTCCTAGCTCGGTCCCTCTGTCTAGCCAATCAGTACAGGTCCTTTTCTCCCTCCTTAATGTCCAACCTTTCATACAAGTCTTCATATGCCTTATCCTTAACCTTCCGCACCTCTCTCTTTGCCATGCACCTCATCTCCTTATACTCTTGTCTACTTTCTTCATCTCTCTGACAATCCCACTTCTTCTTCGCCAACCTCTTTCTCCTTATACTCTCCTGTACTTCCTCATTCCACCACCAGGTCTCCTTGTCGTCCTTCCTCTCTCCAGATGTCATACCAAGCACCTTTCTAGCAGTCTCCCTTACTAGCTCTGCTGTAGTTACCCAGTTATGTGGTAACTCTTCACTGCTACCCAGTGCCTGTCTTAACTCATCCCTGAACTCCACTTCACAATCACCCTTTTTCAATTTCCACCATTTTATCCTTGGTGCTGCCCTCACACTCCTCCTCCTCTTCTTAATCACCAACATCATTCTACAGACCACCATTCTATGTTGCCTAACTACACTTTCCCCCATCACCACTTTACAGTCTGCAATCTCCTTCAAACTGGCCCTCCTGCATAGGGTATAATCCACCTGTATGCCACTCCCTCCACTCTTGTATGTCACCCTATGCTCCTCCCTCTTGTTAAAATATATATTCACCACAGCTATGTCAATCCTTTTTGCAAAATCCACTACCATCTGACCTTCTGCATTCCTTTCCTTAACACCATATCTACCCATCACTTCCTCACCCCCTCTGCTCCCTTCACCAACATGCCCACTGAAATCTGCTCCAATCACCAGTCTCTCACACTTGGGTACAGTCATCACCACTTCATCCAACTCAACATATACACCACAAAAAAGTAAGCTCCCTGTATCCCCACCACACCCTTATTTATTGTTATTATTTATTTACTGATATTTGATAACTGGGGCAGTCTGACTTGGTAGAAGCCCATATTCAGCAGAGGCCTGGGAGAAAAAGTTGCAAAATATTACTAAACATTTTAAGAACAATAATTTTACAATCCTTAAAAATAATTCAAAAACAACTCCAGTTTAAATAGTTATGCCAAATTAGATATAATATGAAAACTGGTTAAGAATAGATAAAAGTTATATGACAATAATCTAACAGTTAGTGAAATGTTATCCAGTTTATAGTGAAATTAAAGGTAAGTTACTATAATACAAACAGGAACTGCAATACGAAGTGAAAGAAAAGCAGGTTTATGGTGCATTTTAGAGAGAAAGCCAGGGGAGAGAAATTGAATGAGGTAAGGGAATGAGTAAGTAAGGGAGAGTAAGGAGATGCAAGGTACGAGAAGGTATTTGTTCACATTTAGGGATATAGTTTATTCTTCTGTTGAGCAAGAAGAGAGGCAGCTTTTGGCTACAAAGTCTTTCAGAATGGTTTTGAAGGATGGGAGGGAGGGTGATGACCTGATGCATACAGATAAGCAGTTTCAGGCCTTAGCAATATGGTGCAAGTACAGACAATGCCCAGCTGATCTCATAGGTCTGTGGACAGACAGTAGTTTTTGGTCATTGAAAAGTAATGACTGAGTGGGAACATAGTTATGTAGAATATTTAGTGTTGAACAAGCAGGCTGATTCTGAATAATTTTATAGGTGGTAAGAAGTTGTGTGTATGTTAGTTGATGAGGTAGTTCTAACCAATTTAGGCTTTTTAGTGGTATACTGTGGCAGTTTCTGAAAGGGTTATTTGCTGCAAATTTAGCAACTTAGTTATAGCATTTTTCAAGTTTTGATTTTTGTCATGCCTGAAGGTTAGTAAGGATGGGATCACCATAAAGAAGTGTGGGGTGAAGGTAATTCATGGCAGGTGCAGCTTTAGTTGCATCTATGAGAAAGCGTTTGACTCTATAAAGCATCCATAGTTTTTGATTAGTTTTTCTTATTCGGTTTTGTATATGCAGGTCCAATTTAAGATTATCATCCACTATAATCCGTAATAATTTGCTATGAGAATTGACTTCAATGGTTGAATTATCCAGTGAGGACTTGAAATTTTCTTTTCTCATTGGAGAGAGATTTGGGGGAAAATGTAGCAGTTTTTTTTTTTTATGGTGTAGCAGAGCTGTGAGTTACGAAGCCATGTTTCAGTTGCTGTTGAAGTTTTCTGAGTAATTTTTTGGAGTTGTACCACATTTTCAGATCTGCAAATGAGCGCTGAGTCATCTGTGTACTGTATTAGGGACATTTGTTGTGTGGATGTATGGAGGGTGTTGGTGAGAATGCTAATGAGGAGGGGACCAAGGATAGAGCCTTATTTTACACTGGTGGTGTCTGGGAGGTATGGAGAGAGAGTTGAATGCCATTTTACTGACAGATATCTATTGGATAGGTAGCTTTTGAACCATAGATGAGTAGTTTGTGAGAGAACTAATGAGGATATTTGAAGTAGAAGTTTGCTGTAACAAAATGTGTTGAAGGCTTTTTTAGACAAGGCCAGATATGAAGAGGAGACTAGTCTAAAGTTATCTCTAGCTTTTGACAAGGTCTGTATAGGTTAGAAGTGAAGTGGAAGTACTATAGGAAGGACAGACGCCATGTTGTATAAGGGGTAGGAGTTCTTCCTGCTGGAGATAGTTTTGCAATTGTTATTGAATACTTTTTTCAAGTATTTTGGAGAGAGGGGATAAGATTACTATAGGTTTACAGTTAGTAATGTCTGTTGAATTTCCTCCTTTATGTAAAGGGAAAATGAGTTTTTCAGAGAAAGCGGGAAAGTGGGATTCCTGGATTGACCTGTTTTTAAGGATTGAGACAGGGTAGACAATGCTATCAGCTGCTATTTTAAGGCACTCACGTGGTAGGTCATCAGCTGAAGCAGAGCATGGTCTGAGTTTGTTTAAGAGCAGTTTTATATATGATGTGGGCACAGGTTTAAAGGTAAAAGTGGATATGGTGATATATGGCTGCTGGGCATGGTTAAGCTTAGATGCTATGGAATCCTTGGTTACAGATGTTATACTATTTATGAAATAAGTGTTGAATTGTATTGCGGTTTCAAGTGATAAGTTATTAGAGAGAGGTTACGGTTGAATTTATGGCCAGGATGCAAAGTTTCTTTAATGGTTGTCCAGAATTTTTCAGGGTTGTATTTATTATTATTGTGAAAGGTATTATTGTATAGTTTTCTGTCTAGATTAATTTGCTTTTTAGTATGATTGTGAAGCATTCTGAAGTTTTCAAGATATTGTGGTGTTTCATATTTTTGCTGTTCTTTCCATGCTTTTTGTCCATCCTGCATTAGCATTCTACTCTTTATGATAGCCAAATTGCATTATTTGTTTTAAGTCTCTTCCATGTAGGAGCTGCAAGGCTATTCATGATATTTAGGAAAGTTGTATTGAATTCATTTATAGCGTCATCTAAGGGGAGGATTATTAGGAAGTACCAGTGAATAGATTATAGGATAGTAATGAACATTTCTGGGTTGAACATGGAAAGGTTGTGTGCTGTTTTATAAACATGCTGTTTAAATGGATGTGTGAGGTGTCTGGATGGACTAATTTGGGAGATAATCACTGAGACAGTCAGATATTGCACCTAAGGTGATGTATTTGCTAGGGGATGATACTAGGATCCAGTCTAATAGTCAATTTGTTGTTTTGCTATAATGTGTGGGTCTATTAATTAGCTGTGTAAAACCAAATAAGTTCAAACTAGATGTGGGGCAAGTAGAGTTTATGTCCAACCAATTGATATTCACTGCACCTCGCTGTATTTTTTTTCTTGTGGAATTGTTATGAATATCCAGTGTAGGATATCTTCCAGTATAGCTTTATTGTTCCCAGGAAGGATGTAATGAACAGTAATATAGTATTTGTTTATAATTGCTTCATTTCAGGAACATAATAAACTCTGCTGAACTGAATTTTGGTATTTGGTTTGTTGCAAGGGGAAATGTGGTAGTTGTTGGGAAATATTAAAGCAATACCACAACCTTTCCTCTTTATACAGTCACTATAGATGACATTATATCTGGGAGGTGTAATTTCGAAATAATTTTTGTTGGGTTTAAACCAAGTTTTGGTTACGGCAGGAATATCAGCCTTACATTTGCTAATCCAGTTATGTAGTTCAACAATTTTATTTCTTATGCTTCTAACATGTATGGCAGCAAAGTTTAGATTACCGGGGTTGAGGGTTGACGATTGAACAGAGTACTGTGTGGGATGGAATTGTCTTGATGTTCATTGTGATAGGAAGGACCAGGATGAGGGTGAATGTCTGTTGCTAGAAGGATTTTAGTATATTGAGGAATTACTGATACTTGTTTTTCAGGAGTATTTTTCCACTTCATTTTGTTTTGGTTTGAGTTGAAATGGAGTTAATCAGTCTATATTTGGAATAAAGATAAGACATCATTTAATAGGTTTGGTATGATGTGTGGAGAGTGTGAGGAGAAAGTGTGGTTAGGTGGTTGGGACAGAGTTGGAGATAGGTAGCACCTTTATTAAATTATCACTTACACTTAAGACATAGACAAACATACATCAACAGAACAGACAACAAACCGTTTTAACAGTTTTATATTTAAATGCACGATACATCACATATATTTCATTTGGTACTATCATCAGTCCAACATTACAAAACATTTCTTAATTCCTGCCTTCCCTTAAACCTTACTCCTCCTTCTCCTGAATATTATTATTATGCATGCACTGTTCCCACACTTTCCATTTACATCTATGCAATTTGCTCCTTCCCTTTTCTAAAGAACCCTCTTCCAGAAAAAGTACACCTCTGTCTGGTTCTTCTGTTCAATCGCAGCTTATCTGAGAGTAACTTTAATTCTTGCCTCTGATCCCACAGATATCCTTCTAACTAACTTTTTATTGTATCAGAAAATGCAAATGCTTCCAATGCCCTACTCATAAAATAACAGCTTTCTCAGTCAAATGTTTTCTCTGCATCAAGGCCTACCACCAACAGAGTTATTTTCTTAAATTGTGTTTCTCTCTGGATCATCATTGTTTTATTAATGTTGTCAAATGTTTATCTCCTTCCACAAACCACAGTGAGCCATATCTACCAGTTTTGGCAGCAACACTTTTGCCATTAGAGTTGGAGATATGTTGAGAGCTGTTATATAGTCATGGTAAGATGACAGATAGCCCAGCAGCAGGGGAGAAATACAGGATAAGCTGAGTAGTAACATGAGTAAGAAAAGGGATCTGTACGTTAAAGAGTGCAGGTAGTAGGAATCAAGAAGGAAAAAGGAGCTGAAGGGCAGAAGGATCTTTATTAGTAGTGGAGTGTCTGAAAGCTGATAAAGGGTACATAGGAAAGAAGTATTCTCTATGAAGGAAGAGAGTTAGGTTGTCTTAGTTTCTTCACTGGAATGTAAGGAATAGAGGGTTTTAAAAGGCTAAAGGATGAGAATGTAGGTAAAATAGGAAGAAGTTTGCATTTTCAGAAAAGTAGAAGATACAATGTAGGTACTATAGGGGTGTGACTCTGAATGAATATAGTGCAAAGCAGTATCTGAGGGAGATAGGTAGTTGTGAATGGTGCTAAAAGATTAAGTAGAAGTTGGGAATTAAGCAAATACAAAAAGGAGTGTCTGTATGAAAGTAGTAAGTGTAGATCAGAGTATGTGATATACCTTTAAGAAGCATTCCAGTCAGTGGGCATGTGCATATAAGTACTGAGCATGTGCAAGCAAGAGCTCCATTTTCAGTGAGCAGTCAGAGTCAGAGCATGCAAGTATATAGTCAGTCAGTAAGTTAGATAGTTTGTTTAAGTTCAATGTTCCTGGTATCCATCCTGATGTGTTTGTAGACAATAACTACTTAAACAAACACCCAAGCCTTATTGTCTTCTTAATGCACATACAATGAGTGACATGGTGTCAGAATAGGATCCAACGTTACAGTTATGAGGCATCCGGTTACTGTTGGAGGAATGTATAGGAGTGGATCATCTCTACTGCTCAAAAAAATCGAAAAACAGGTCAGAAACAAATTCCAGGTATTAAAACTTGCTTAAGTTATTTCTTTCACTGCATATATAAAACAAAGCACTTAGAATGCTCAGAACAAATTTCTTGTTAATTGAAATATCTGAAATTGCAACATATTGATAAAAATATTTGAAATAATTACAAAAACATTTGAAACAATACCTGAATCACATAAAAATGCAGAAAAAAAGGAAACCATATTTTTCACTATGTATTACCTTTTCATATTAACTAAAGCTATTTGAAATATCCAAAGTGCGCAAAGTGTTTGCAGGTGTGTGCAGTATTACAGTGCACTTATTTCACAATGTACAATCATTTCAAAGAATATTTTAAGTACAGTTATTTCAAATCATATTTCATAGAGTACAGTATTGAAGTGTTTATTGTGCATTTCACTATTATTACAAGTACCTGGTGTGTGTACATGTTCGTACATAATTACAAGGGCCATTTTGCATTGTGTTTTACTATAAATCTGTGGGCATGGCAGAAGGATTTCACAGACCCACACCACTTGTGTTTGATAACAATATTGAAGAAAATTTGAGAGTGTTTAAGAGAAATACAATATTTTCTTACAGGCTGCTGTTTCTGACAAGGAAGTACATACAAAAACATTTAGTCTGCTTAATTTAGGTGGTTCAAAGGCCATTGAAAGAGTGTTCATTTGTGTATGCACCTCCTGTGTTTGCAGGAGAGGGGGAAGACCACCATATTGTGGTGCTGGCTGAAATGCAGGAAGACCTTGATTACTTAAAATATAAATTTAGAAAAACGTGTAACCCCCAAATGAATATTACAATGGAAAGGCATTTATTTTATAGAAGGGATCAAAAGCCTGGTGAAACGCTTGCTGCATATATAACTGACTTGTGAAATAAGGCTAAAACATGCAGATTTGGTGACTTGAAAGATGAGTTGATAAAAGACAGGCTTGTGTGTTATTAATAATGACACAGTGAGAAAGATTTTGTTTCAATACAGTGATTTGACATTAAATAAACCCACTGAGATTTGTCAGATATACACACTTATAGAAAGGCACACAATTATGCTTACAAATGAGAATAGCTGTGGAAGGCACAGTGACAAAGCTCATGTATGCAGCACCTGGTTAAAAGAAACAGGCCCAAGTACATGGCAGCTACTGCAGGTCCTATAACAGTCCCTGGAAAACCACTAGTCTTTCCAGCAAATTCCAGGACAGGCGCCGTGAAGTATAATGGTGAGCCAGCAAAGTCAAAACATGTGCCCCCACCCAACTTCATAGACAATTGTTGAAACTGTGGTGGTAACTATGAACTTAAAAGAGAAAAGTGCTTAGCTTTTGGTCAGCAGTGTCATTCTTGCAATAAGTGGAATCATTTCAAAAGGTTTTGTAAATCAAATAAGGCACATTCTTTTACTAAAAAATTGCATTCCAAGAGGCAGGTTGATCAATTAAAAGCTGCAACCCTACTTTTTATGTTGATGGTGTGTCTGTGCTTGATGAAACAGTTAATGCAGTAGATTTGTGGGCAAAGAACAAAATCTTTTGCACTGTTTGGATTAATGGGAGTCCTGTAAAGCTCAAAGCAGATAGTGGCTCAAAGTGCATTCTTATGTCAGTAGAAACATTTGTTAGAGTAAAAGCTGCAGAACAACTTTATTTGACAAAGTGTGTGGAGTTTGTTGCTTATGGTGGTGAAGAGATTCAAAATGAAGGCTCAGTAGGGATTTCATGTTACTCTGCTGGGAACAGCTATGACTTGCAGTTTTTTGTTGTCAAGAGACACATGCAGTCATTATTAGGCCTCAAAGACAGTTTGAAAATGGGACTGCTTTCATTTAGTAAAGAGGTCCACCATGTAAACCTGAATGACAACAGCTCACATTTCGCCCACACTATTTTTTCTGAGTATGCTGATATTTTTGCAGACAAACTCGGAAAACTACCTGTTGTTCACTTTATGAAGCTAAACCCAGAAGTCAACCCAGTTATCAGACCAGCACTGAAGTTTCAGTAGCTATGCAGAACAGAGTCAAAGCCGAGCTAGACAGAATGGTGCTGCTAGGAATATAATTTGTTCAGTACAAGAACCTACTGAATGGGTATTGTGACAAAAGGAGATACTACCAGCACAGCTAGCTGGAATTTTGTAAATAATTATATGTCATTGGTGAATATCTAAATGATTTATATAAGATGCTTGTGTTACAAATGTATTAGAACTGTATGTCATGTGTTTATCAAACTGCTTGCACAGACGTGTGCTTTGAAAAGGTATTTGCAAAGTGCTGTTTGAAATGTAACCACAGTGTGCCCTACTGGAAGAGAACAGAAATGTACATGCACTATTGTAACTGTTTAAATGTATATATTTTAACAGTGAAAACTGGAGTACAGGAGATTAACTTCAGTCTAGTAAATTTTAGAAAAATATCTGAAATTAAATTACTTCACAGGACACAATAAAAAGGTTACCTCTCAAGTTTTCAGTGCAGCTGGAGACATAAAGTCTGTGCTAAGATGCTTTCTGTATTGTACTTGGAGTGAACTAGTTGCTACTTTTGAAGCATGAAGGAATGAAATTGTTTTATAACTTCAAGTACCTGCCAAAGATCTGAGTAAAAGCCCTTGTCTGTATATTTTTACAGGTAGATGCTAAATGCTGGCAGCTTCTACCAATGGGGGTTTTGGCCTGAGAACTAGAAGTCAGATGACCAGAAATTATGTTCTGTCTGCAAGCTATCCCAGCAGTAATATTTTAGATATTAATTTGAAAGGGCTGTTAGTGAGATAGAGCATTCTATATTCGGTCTTGGACCTGACAAGAACCATTCACCACAACATCTGCCTTACTTTAATAGTACGTTACTAGAAAATAGTAATTCTCTTAGATAGAGTCAAGAATATAATAAAGCTTAGTGTAGATGATTTTCTTTATTTATTTGAGACTGCACTGCAATGCTATTTTACATATTTCCTGTGATTTTGAACTCTGATGGCACTGTGAATATATATTTAGTATTGTCTTGTTATTTTAAATATATTTAAAACTTTCATTGTGATTGATCTTTGTAGAGATAAAGTTTTGAGAGTACTTGCATATTTATTTGGTGACACTGTGTGGGCCACTCCTAATAGCCTTGGTCTTGTTCAAACTACCATTTGTATTAATATTAATATTACACAGTAAGATTGGATACCCTTTGTTAAGGGCCTTAAAGTAGCTGATAAGGAGTTCTGGTGGCAGTGGCAACTATCTTATAGTCTGAGCAGAAGGGGTCATAGTTAGTAAACCTGTGGCTGCCTTCCCCAGAGGTGTGTGTGTGTGTGTGTGTGTGTGTGTGTGTGTGTGTGTGTGTGTGTGTGTGTGTGTGTGTGTGTGTGTGTGTGTGAGCTACATGGGCAGAGACATGAAACACTGGTTGAACAGACAGAGTGTCAAATGACTTGGCTTGGAACCCTGGCTAGGGACTCAACTCTATAGCTGTGCCAGTGGGGTTCTGGAGAAAAAGGGAGAAACCAGCCCCAGACTGACTGTGGTCTTAAGGGAAGTTGCTCTTGATGCAGAGAGCTTCATCTGGAAATACTGTGTGTGTACCTGTTATCCTAGCAGTGAATGCCCTCCACTGCTGCCAGTGGTGAGGATTGAGACTCCTTGATTACTGGTCCAGTGGAGGGTCATCACATTTGGAGGACAGTGGTGGGATATCCACATCACATTTGGTGGGCAGCGGTGGGATATCCATATCACAGGTATCCTCCATGGTGGTAGCTCATAAGAAAAGCTCACATGATATCAGAATATGTATTGATCCAAGAGATCTGAACAAAGCATTAAAAAGGCCTCATCACCCAATGTGCACAGTCAAAGAGATTGCTGCCCTCTTGCCAAATGCCACTTTTTTTCTGTCTTAGATGCAATTATTTCATTTTGGCAAATTTTGCTTGAGCAAAAATCTTCGAGGTTAACCTCATTTGGTACACCATTTGGAATATATTCTGTTAGTGAAGTCTTTCAGCGTGCAATGGAGCAATTTTTTTTCTGGCTATCCATGTACTATTAAAGTAGATGATATTCTATTAGGAGTCAATGGTGAAGTCAAACATGACAGAAATGTCAAGAAAGTTCTGGAAAGAGCACATAGAGTTAGTCTTAAGCTGAATCCTCAGAAGTGCAAATTCAGGCTATGAGAAGTTACTTATGTTGGTCACTTGTTTACCAGTTCAGGCTTATGACCAGATACTTCCAAGCAAACAGCCATTCTTGAGATGCCAGCTCCAGACAACATTTAAGCCCTACAGTGTTTTCTTGGCATGGTCAACTGTCTAGGTAAGTTCATTTAAAATGTAAGCCAACTTTCAGCACTGCTAAGAGATCTGACATGCAAAGATGTAATTTGGTCATGGTCAGAACAGCTCCAAAGAGTATTTGATGTCCTGAAACAGAATATTGCTAGTCCACCAACTCCCAGCTACTTCATTGTTCACAAACTAGTTACTCTTTCCTGAAATGCTTCTAAGTTTGAACGAGATGCAGTCGTTCTTCAAGAGTGTAGACCAATAGCTTATGCATCGAGAACTCTTACCCAAACCAAGATGCCCAGTATGCCCAGATTGAGAAAGAGCTTTTAGCAATTGTGCTTGTGTGTTGGAAGATTCATAACTATATTTATGGTTGACCTATCCAGATCAAAACTGACCATCAACCTCTAGTCACTATTTTGAGAAAGCCTATGCATACAGCTCCAACTAGATTGCAATGTATGATGGTCAAAATTGCAAAAGTACAATTTCAATTTTGTTTACACAAAAGGCAAACTTCTTTAACTTCAGATCACACAGACAAACCACAGAACACGATAAAAATGAGGAACTTGATTTTGAGGTCATAGAAGTGAGAAATGTTTCTTCC
This sequence comes from Protopterus annectens, assembly GCF_019279795.1. Classification (NCBI taxonomy): domain Eukaryota; kingdom Metazoa; phylum Chordata; order Ceratodontiformes; family Protopteridae; genus Protopterus; species Protopterus annectens. The sequence continues at coordinate 771,620,889 of NC_056727.1, read as the reverse complement.
ACATGTCTTGATGAGTTCATAACTCACACAGCTTCAGATCCAATTCTCCAAAAGCTAAACCTCTTTCTCAGTCAAAGATGGCCTTCAAAGTAATCTTGTTTACCAGTAGAAATGCAACCATATTTTCCATACAGAGATGAGATTTTGTCAGACAATGGTATCATCATGAAAGATCCTGAAGTGATTGTTCCAAAGTCCTTGCAACAAGAGTACATTCAGATCTTGCATCATGGCCACCCAGGAACTGATTCTACCAAAAGAAGAGTGAGAGGTCTAGAATTTTGGCCTTCAATGTCAAGAGATATCGAGAAAGTACTTTATCCTGTTCAGTATATAATACTACTAAGCTGCATCAACAAAAAGAACCACTTAATTTCAAGCCAGATTCCTGAACTACCATGGCCGACAGTAGCCACAGATATCTTTGAATGGAATGGTCAGCATTACTTGGTGTTAGTAGACTCTTATTCAAATTAGTTTGAGATTGACCTACTTCCCAACCTACCTTCCAGTACTGTCATTACTAAGTTGAAGAAACATTTGTCGGTCCATGTTAGTCCACACAGAGTTATTTCTAATAATGGTGCACAGTTTACTAGTCAGCAGTTCAAGAAATTTTTAGAAGTGTGGGACTTCATTCATATTACGAGTAGTCCTGAATACCCTCAGTCAAACAGCTTGGCTAAACATGCAGTTCAAAGTACAAAATGGGTGGTAGAGAAAGCAAGACGTGACAATACTGTTTGTTAAATCTCAGAAACATTCCTCAAGATAAACATCTTGGTTCACCTGCCCAGAGACTTATGTCGAGACAAACCAGAACCACATTACCAATCAGCAGTCATTTATTGGTTCCATGTACTAAGAACAACAAAGAAGTAAAAGCCCAACTGTTGAAGAAACATTTGTCCTAGAAGTCATACTATGATACAACCAGCAAACCACTCTGTTTTTTACAAAAAGGGGAGACAGTGAGGATGCAGACGTCAAAAGGTTTTGATCACATCAGATTTGTGAAAAGTTTGTGTCAAGAGCCAAGATTGTACATTGTGGAGTGACAAGGAATGTAATTCAGACAAAATAGGAAGCATTTGTTACCAGGGTCCGAACCAGTGTTACAGCATCTTGCCTGTGACAGACTGTACTTCTCAGAGTGACTTGTCCAATGTTCCTGTTCCACAGAACATTCCATGAGCAATCCCTGCTCATGAGAAAATCCTTGAGAGTCCTCAAGCAGAACATTCCCCAGTGAACTGCTATGTTATGAGTTCAGGTCACATCTCGAAACCTAGTTCCAGATACATGGCAACCTGGACATGACTGTTGTTTTCTTTATTAGTGTCTGTATAATTGCACACCTATTCAAATGCCATTGTTTATAAGAGACAGCTCAGTAAAGAAGGAGGATGTAGATCAAAGTGTGTGATGTACCTTTAAGAAGCATTCCAATTAGTGGGCATGTGCATATAAATGCTGAGCACGTGCAAGCAAGAGTGCCATATTAAGTGAGCAGCCCGACTAAGAGCATGCAAGTATGTAGTCATTCATTTAGGTAGTTTGTTTAGGTTCAGTGTTCCTGCCATCCATCCTGATGTGTTTGTATACAATAAACTACTTAAATGAACACCCAAGCCTCATTGTCTTCTTAATGTACATAAACGAGCAATAGTAAGGTTGCTTTGGAGGGTTATGGAATAGGAGTCACAAGTGTAATGTCTGTGGAGGAAGTATAATAGTAGAGTAAGAGGGTGTGAGTTGAAATTTGGGTAGGGTAGTGGGCTTCCACACTCATGTTAAATTATAATAAAGTGTAATCAGTTTATAGCCAATACAAATCAATTAACAGAGCGGCACAAAGTAGAAAGAAGTTTTCTATTCTTTCCTGAATTCATAACTCTATCAGCCCGGAAGTCTATATAACTGGAATATACAATGTAAACTATTGATCAAGAGGAAGGACAGTAGCCAACTTAAGAAGTTATCCTTAAGAGTGCACAGACTATTCTTTTGGAGGGGGTGTTAAAGCCAATTTCCAGCAGAGATAGGCATTTAACTAGTTGAAGTTAATATACATCAAGGTTCTTCAAGTTAAATCCGCATACACTGTACCAGGACAAAATTCTCAGTGAAAATATTTAGAACTTGGCCCTTATGGTTGCTCGTTTAACATAGCGAGACAGCTTTAAAAAAGAGAAATTAGATCTTCCTTTCTCCATTGCTTTTTTTAAAGATATCTCATTATGTTAAACTCATTTAACATAGCGAGACAACTTTAAAAAAATCAACTGAGATCTTCCTTTCTCGGTTGCTTCCTCTACACACAGCCCTGATGTACTGAGTAAGCATACGCATGCGTAGTATATCAGAACTGCTCCAGGATAGTGGACAGCTGCGGAAGGGCAGCACAGAGGCATTATACATACCATTATTTAAGAAAAGTAAGTATTTTTTTCTTAAATAATGTCATTGTATAATAGCAATAACCCACTTCTGGGTGTGAGTAATGCTTCGCCCTCGTAACCAAACCACACCGTCTATGGGTAAATCCAGCATTACCCACACCCAGGCATGGGTTATTGCTTAAGTAACCTTTGCCATTGCTTATAAATATTAATACCTTTGGCTGCCTATTAGATCTTTTAACAGAAAACTCACATTAGTCCTTGTAAACATTGTCAACTGTTAGAAGGTAGTTATTTGGCTTCTTGAAGTAAAATTAACTGACTCTCACTTTAATTAACTTAAAAAAGATGGTTTCTTAGCTAAAGGATGTTTTTGTTAAATGGAAGAAAGCTGTATTTTCTTATTTGAAAACAAATGTAAAACACAGTTTGTGTTGCTATATGTGTCACTGTGTATGTGTGTGTGTGTGTGTGTGTGTGTGTGTGTGTGTGTGTGTGTGTGTGTGTGTGTGTGTGTGTGTGTGTGTGTGTGTGTGTGTGTGTCTGAGAGATAGTGAATGTAAGGATATGAGTTCTTAATTTGCCATATTACTCTGAGACTGCAGCAATTAGGGAAATGTTCCTTCCCCCAGGATGCCTTGACCTGGAAGTGCATGCCTTAAGATACAATGCAAAAGTAATGAAGGATGACTTTGTCAAATATTACATGACTGAAAGACTGAAATTTGAAGAGGGACAGCTAGCTCTATTGCTAGCAGTCAAAGCTGGAATCAGGAAAACTGTTAATGTAAATGCCACCCCCCCCCAACAGTCATTCATAGTTCTGAGTGGTGGGATTGACAGGTATGAGAAAAGAAGGCATTACAGAGAGGAAATTAGTGTCTTTATCCTATTGTTATCCATTAAGTTACTGGGTAGAGGGGGAGAGCATCCTTAAAGATGATGATGTGGGTGGTCTGCTCCCCCAAAGAAAATGTTGTTTTCTTCTTGAGTTACTAAAAGTATTCTTCATCTAAGAAGACTACTTATTTGTAGGTCAGGTCTGACAAAGTGAATATTACTGAGTCCTCCTCTTTAATATTTTACTGTCTCATAAATATAGTTAACTAGTGCTGGATTATACTTTTAAAGTATTTATCCACCTCCTATACCACGGCTCTTCAGTTATATGAACATGTTCCGCTTATTCAGCACCCCGTACTCTAAAGTGATCTCATTTCAATAGAGAAACCATAGACAATTTCTGGGCCCATTGGACTTTGCCAGCAGATACATTTGAATACTTCTAGTTACCTGTTGCCTTATTTGTTCCCTCTTTTTTAAAGAGTAAGAACATTTTTTTTTTGTATTCTGTAGTTTACTTTGTTTTCTGCAATTGATTAATCTTTGGCAGATCTAGGAAAGCAAGAATCTATTTTCTAATGTTTTCTGTGATGCATTAGATCACAGGCAGTGCAGATATTCAGTTCATATGTTAACGTCAACTTCAGTACGTCTTTGTACAATTTTTTTAAAACTTTTAATAAGATATAAATTGGAAAATACAGTTATTAGGGAAACTGTAATTCCAAAATGCATATAAATATTTTATCATCAATAATACCACAAGGAAATAACTAAAGAATAGTATTGCATGCAATACCACACTTCAAAATGGACTTCAGTATTGGACTATTTATAATATTTTGCGGGCTCACTTTTAATTTTGCAGTTTACAAAGGGAAATTCCATTTACACAGTATCTTATAAAACTTAATACCTGTATCAATGCTCTGAAATTAACAACACTATATTTTTATGAGAAAGCTTCCCCGGTTTCAGGCAGCGTTATTTACTAGCAGAAGATAGGTACTGTTGTTATAAGTATGGTTAAATTTGTGGCTTACATTTTAGCTAGCTTTTTGCTCTATGCCACAAAACATATACTGTAAGTCCCCTTAAGATGCCAAGAAGTTCTACTCTGAAACTGTTTTCATTTGCACTTTTTGCCTGCACTATGCAATTTCTAATCATATATGAGGTATACTTAACTGTGTCACACTTTTGCAAGGTGGTTATCCATATGTGGGTGAGAATGGAGGAAAAAATATTGCCCTAGCATACAATGTAATTTGGTCCATCTATTAGCTACTCGGTTCTGAAATTCAACCAGTGTTTCCTTGTGAAATGATTCTGCAAATTGCTTTGCTCTATTTATGTCCTTCTCTACTTGATTTCTTTCATTAATTGTTTATTTTTGAGCAAATTTTAATGAGTAAAGAAGCCCATTGGCATAGACAAAACAGCTCTGCAATTCTGGTAATCATATCAGAAAAGCAAAGTAGGTGCTGGATTATTGGAAAGGAAAGTATTGCATACTAATAGCTAACAATCCTTTTTTCTCAGTGGAATAGGTTTGTTTAAGGCTTTGAGTGAAGGCCAGGGTCTTAATCAAAGCAATCAAAGACAAGAGGGAATCATCAAAACATTCCACAGTGGGACCCAGAAGAAGAAGCATATGCACATATAACCACTGATACTGATATTATGCACTGCTTATGAGGTTTGGGTTCAAAAAATAAACACAAATAAGAAAATCCTCTGCATGGCCAAAATAACTCCTACAAGGACATGACCATTCCTTTTTTTTATAAGCTTATAGGTAAATCTTAAGGTATCACTATGCAGAGTATTACAAGGCTTACTAATGACTGGAGGTCAGATTCAAACCCTGTACTTTGGATTTGCAAGGTGAAGACCTTAACCATTATGACAAAGCATCTAATCAAGGAGGGGGGGGGGTGATAAGCTTCCATTATTAATTTAAGGCCCAGTTCTAGAAATAAGACAATTAATCAGTGAGATCAGGTAGGACTGCAAAGATATTGAAGGTGTATAAAACATGGATAAGGATCAGCTACTGAAGGGAACCATAAAGGATAATGAAAGAAAAAAGATTACATTTCGAAATGCTCCACGAATCCTTTCTTGTCATAAAGATTTCTATCCGCAAGTCTGTGAATTAACTAAACATCTAGCCACCATAAAGGGCCTATTTCTTAGTTAAGACTAGTCCACAAACCTTTCTGTAAATAAAAAGCTACTTCTATGCCTTTTACTTTATGACCTCTGGGACGGTAGTGCTGTTATCTACATATTTCCAGTACCCGTTAAATCACTACACATAAATGTTATGTCTGCACTGTACAGTACCTTCCACTGCTACTCCATAAAGTCTCTTTTCTAGACGAATGTGCTATACTATTTGTAAAATGGCATCAGATCTTAACAATGCTTACACACACACACACACACACACACACACACACACACACACACACACACACACACACACACACACACACACACACACACACACACACACACACACACACACACACACACACACACACACACACACACACACACACACACACACACACACAGGATCTGGGTAATGTAGGCATCAGTACAAGATTTTTAATTTATTTAAACTGCATCAGTCATAACATTTTTTTTGAAATGTAAATGGACTTCATAATCATTTAAGAAGATTATTATAGAAGAAAATAAACCTGACATTTTGTCTCCTCAAAATATGGGTCGATTCTGAAGAACTACAGAAATTAATCAAAATGAGATTCTCTGAAAACTATACTTCCACCCACACTAATAGTAAAAATAGGTACTAGAGGTTTTCTGCAAATATTGGAAGATTCTATTAACATCTCTGGAGTTAGCAGAATATGTGGGAGTTGAACCTAGATTGTGTCATTCAAAGATGAAAAACGTCAACCAGATGCTGAAGGCAGGGAAAAGGTAATTGCCAAATAGGTCAACTGCAGTGCAACTAAAGGCACTTATAAATGGTTTAACTGCAAAGCCAACAGCTACAGTCATCATGCCAACTATTTAAGCATCCAGTATTTCAGACAAAAATGACATATAATGACTATATATGATATGATACAGAATGTGTTGAATGTACAGCAGAATATATCTAAACAAAACAAAATGGTCTTGGGAATCGGATAATCACATAGATGCTAATGCACATTACAGACATAACAAGAGTAATGCAGATGTACATATGTTCATTTTTAGGCTTTTCAGTCTGTCAAAGGAAGTGGCAGAGTACAAGCAGTAACACTAAAACAAAGGAATGCATATGACAGACAACACTGTGTTTTTATCAGGCTCTGAATCTCATTGACTTAATTGAGATTCATGAAATAAAAACTGAATTATTTAGTATTTGTTTTGTATTTTAAAGCTTTCATCATTCAACAGTCTTTTAACAAGGAATGTCTTCAAATCAGTCTCCAGAACTGTGGACGAAGGTAAGATGGTCCACACAGCCTATCTGGACCTCGCCGAGGCCTTCGACACCATCCCTCACTCTGGAATCATAGATAAACTTACTAAGCTGGGAATAAATGTCTGTGTCACTTGATGGGTTGCCAACTGGCTTACTGACAGAACCCAGACTGTAAAACTAGCCGACTCCAAATCCACCACCAGACAAGTGACAAGTGGAGTACCTCAGGGTTCAGTCCTGGGACCGCTCTTGTTTGGCATCTACTTCTCTGAAGTACATGCCAACACTAAGGGACTCTGGCTAACAAAGTTCGCAGATGACTGCAAACTGGGAGCCATTATTGAATCCCCAAATGATGTGGATATTCTACAAAAGGGCCTTACAGAAACAGATGATTGGTGCCAGAGCCATGGGCTCAAGCTTAATGCCAAGAAATGTATAGTTATCCCCTTTGGGAAAAACCATGTACCCATGAATTACCACATAGGTGGCAGTACACTAAACACTGAAAGTGTGATGAGAGACTTAGGGACACAGGTGGACAGTGGTCTCACCTTCAATAACCACATCACCACAACAGTCAGGAAATCCTTCTATGTGGCACACCTCATCACTAAGGGCTTTTCATCCAGAAAAAAGGAGGTCATTGTCCCACTGTACTCATCCGTCATTAGACCCATTATAGAGTACAATGCCCTGTTTGGTATGTACCTCACAAGACATCTGCAACAGCTAGAAAGGCCGCAGAAATGCCCCACTAAAAGAATCACAGGCCTAAAGCAGATGCCCTATACTGACCATCTAAAAAAACTCCAGCTATACTCTGTGGCATATCGTCCACTCAGAGGCGACCTCTGCTTAATATACAAGGCCATGTGAAACCCTGAGCTGTTGGACATGCTGCACTTAAAGAAATCCCAATCCCTCATAGCCACATGCTCCAGGGATCTAAACCTTGTCATCACAATGAACAAAACATGCTGGAAGGATAGGTTCCTGAACTCTGGAATAAACTGCCCATACATGTCAAGCAGAGCGCCTCCTTGGTCCTCTTCAAAAAGAACCTTGATGATTGAATGGGAGATAGGAAATTCACCCCAGAGATCATGTCAGTCGCCCTGCTAGACAGGGGTCCAGGAAAGTAAATATTGTGGGAAGAAATATCCAGGGAGTTGTTATGGCTAGGCTTGTATAGGCCCTTGGGCTGATAGCCTAGTACCAACCTATGAACCTATGAACCTAAAACATACCTGAGACTATTACTACCAGTTCTGGTGATGTGTTTACCATAAAACATGTATGTCTCAATGAATAAATAAGTTATTTTAATTCATGTGCTTCCATTGTCCATGTAACTCTTGAAGGACCCTTACACAAATGTGAATGGATTACAGCCATAATGATGTTTGACTGGAAAGGTGTTAGTGATACTGTGCAAGAGTAATAGCAGATAGTATGTGTGTGTGTGTGTGTGTGTGTGTGTGTGTGTGTGTGTGTGTGTGTGTGTGTGTGTGTGTGTGTGTGTGTGTGAGTGTTTACAGTTGAGGTTAGAGTTAGTGATGGGTAAAGGGATAGCTTTATTGCTCTGCCTGCTTATTGTTGTTGTGCAAGATATGTGTCCTTTTGTCTTGAATAGTGGTACTGTAAGGGAAAGTGTTTTTAGTAATGCAATGTGTAGGGTTAGGTTAGGGATGGGGTTAGCACACATGAATAAAGTTGTGCGGATGGCAAATATGTGTGTGTGTGTGTGTGTGTGTGTGTGTGTGTGTGTGTGTGTGTGTGTGTGTGTGTGTGTGTGTACTTTGAGCTACAGATACAGATATGAAATATCTGTACTATATGCTTAAGGTAATACGTTTCATGATGAGTGAAATCTTCATGTATCATGAAATTAGATCTCCTAGTACTATAAGGCAGATATTTTTTTCTGTTTCTTAATTGAGACTCCCCAACATATACATGCACGTGTTCATTTTATTTGTGTTGGAATGCTTTTTTTATTCATTTCACCAGGAATTGGTTATTTGATTATTTGAGTTGTAATTTTTCTGAATAGGGTTTATTTAGTCGAATGAATGCTTTTATTGTTCTTCTAAGGTATCTTTTACGTTTGCTTAAATATATTAGGTAGGTTTCACTGTGTTTTGTGATAATGCAGCAAATGGCATAGTGATATTTGTTAGATGTCTAATTAGTTTTGAGTTTTACTCGGTTTAATGCTAGATCATTTAGTTTTTTTTTTATTTTTAGATTTGATTTGTAGTTAATGCCATTTTCTGAATGCTTGTTTACAGTTTACTTCTTATTAATCAAATTTTGTTTTATTTCATTGCATGCTTTAATTTATGTAGAAGAAGTTGTTTTTAAGGGATGGTGTGTGTGTGTGTGTGTGTGTGTGTGTGTGTGTGTGTGTGTGTGTGTGTGTGTGTGTGTGTGTGCGCGCGCGCGTGCGAGTGAGTGTATGTGTGCACACTGTCTCTAGTTTATTTATTTAGTTTTTCTGTGTGAAATGAGTGGAGGTATTATGATAGCCCAGATAAAATATATGATAAAAACATATGACTGGGCTGATAAATGTGTAGATAGTTTTTTATTTTTATCCATGCTTTCTATGCTTACCTAACCTATTCCTGCATCGCAAGCAGTTTATGTACATTCACAATGTGTTATCAAAGCTTTGAAAATTCTCCCAAGCTTGGAGGTCTTCATGTTTCAGGTCTGGAGTTTTATGCAAAGGCATCAATAAGATGGCAAATTTTGACAACTAGACTTAATCCCAGACCAGTTTGGTTCTGGATAGAGCTAGAGGTTATGTATCATTTTTTTCATCACTTAGTGTTAAAGATCTGAGCTCAATTTGGGAACTGGGAAGTCTTGAGGAAGGATGAGTTTGTGCAAGCTCCTCCCTCATTTAGGATGCAGACTTATTATATGGTAGTAGAATTTGGTTTATTAAAAAATCTCATATAAACCACAAGATAATAGTATGGAAGAACCTGATCAAAGCTGATGCCATTTTTATTAAAGACTTTTGGAACAGAAGCTTTATTCAACTAAATAGAGATAACACCGTGCATTGGTGGAAATTCCTACAGTTTTCATCTTTAGTGAACTTGATGGGAATAGGAAGAACGGCACAGCAGAAGCATGACATAACTTGATTTGTATATGTGGCTTATTCTTGCCTTGGGAAATTGTTTTTTCTAACCTAAACGAATCTTGGGGCCAATGCTACAACTTGGGCTTACTGTAGAAGGACAGGTTGAAAGGGTTTAAAATGTTCATCAACTGTACAGATTTTCACTTAATGTCCACATTTTTGCCTCATATTTTTGGTCCATTTTTCATAAAATTGTGGTTTTCTGGCAAATTAGTGGCAATTCACTAAAGATTGAAGATAGAAAATAATGACAAACATTTGAGTTTCAGACTTCATTCCCTTCAGAAAATTCATCCTAATGCAAAACCGTTATTCTATCAACTTTCAAAGTTTGTAAGAGCAATATTTAAAAAATGTCCACATTTTTGGGCATTTGTCCCACTTTTATTTATGGCTTTGTCCAGATTTCTTGCTCTAAGAGGATGAGAGGTATGCTTCTATTGTACAACTGGAAATTGTATCATGCAATATGTTGAGTATCACAGCCCACCTTACCTGATATATATATAATTGCTTATTTTGGATGAGGCATTTCGTGAGGTGAGGAGAAGCTTCAATATTACTGTTGGATTGCTTTTAGTATAGCAGTTGCATCGGTTTTAGCCTCTATTTTTAAATTTTGAATAAAAATTGATGTGTATCGGAGAAGGGAAGTTATTGTATTTTTTCAGCGATATTTGGGTCTATATTACAATCTCAAAGGTTTAAGACTTTGAATCAGTAAAGATTGAACTTTACTGATCAAAGTCTTAAACCATTGAAACAAACAAAAAAAACTAAATTAAAAAAAAAAACGAAATAGTGTGTAGGCAGGGGGGCAATCTCCCCTGCACCCCCCATACCCCCTACTTAAATATACCAACTCTGAGAATGCACTACATTGAAGTAAACGGAAATCTCCCCCTATGGAGATTTTCCGTTTAAACGTTCGATGTAGTGCGTTTTCGCTATTCTCGTGTCGAGATTCGACATTGTCAGCTTTCAAGATTATAATATAGACCCAGATATTCAGCCTTAATTTGAAAGAAGATTAATGGATTAGAATCCTTTTGCAATATATTGTATTCTTGTTGGAATTCTAGGGCAATTTAAGCCTGTTTATTGTTAGTTATGTTTCAATGTAACATAATGTATCTGTTTTCTATGCATTATAGCTACTTGTTCTTGCTATGGTCATGCATATTGCTGTTATACTATTGTTTAAATAAAGCTTATGTTGCTGAAAAAGGTCAAACAAAAAAAAAGAAAGAAAATTTCCCCAAGCTTGCATATTTATGAAGTTAGTAAATACTAAAGTACATGCAAAACACAGCACATAACCAAAAAACACTCTAGACCACCTAAAACAAATCATAAATCCAAATAAACACTTAATCTGAAAAAGTAACAATAAAAATAAAAATAAGAAAAAAATTAATTATAACACAGACTGCTTTATTCATGCCATTCAGTGTAAAAATGTAAGATGCATTAGAGATGACTAACAGAATGGCAGGAAGGAGAGGTGGGTGAACCCATCACAGGGGATAGGCAGTTATGTTTGCATTTCTTGTTGTGATGCCAGGTAGAAACAGAAGATATCTCATTGGGGCACTGTGGTTCAAAGAGGGAAAATGACAGTGGACATGGCTGAGCTGCTGTAGAGTTGGGGTAATATGCCACACCCCCTACTGCACACCTGCCTGTCAGATGAAACCAAAGGGCTGCATGGAGGGTTAACAGGTAGGCCACAAAAGTGAAAAATCCCCTAGCTGATGGTGACAGCTGAGACCCCCATGTAGCCCTTAGGTTCTATGACCAGCTGCAGCTACTTCAGAGTAAATCCAGAGGAGATTGATCTGGAGACATGATAGACCCAGTGTAGATATGGAACACTGAGAAAGAATGCCATATGATGAATCAGTGGGCATAAAGTGCTCAAAAATATGATTTATAAGTTCATAAGTAGTTACTGGGCATGTGGTTCAGGAGGTCACTAAGATACCTAACCAAATTTTCAGATTGTCTAAGCCAGTTAATTGGTTACATAATTTGTACATACTTACACAGTAAGCAAATGGTAGCTTAGGGAATCTAAGCATGGACTACAAGATGTAGGTCTTTGACTGCTTATAACCTTAGGGCTCTGGGTTAAATGCCAGACCCTATATTCTTTTGCTGTTCACAAAAATCACTCAGGGCCTCAAACAAGTAAAGCTGCCACATAAATAAACCTCTAGAAAATAAAAGTCATTAATATTTGAGCAAAACATGTTAAACTAAAAAATCTAGTAAAGCACTGATCACAAGTTAAATGGAAAGTAGCCCTAGAAAGAAAACAGACCTGTTTCTAACTATCTAATTAATTAAAATAATTAATTAAAATAATGATATATATATATATATATATATATATATATATATATATATATATATATATATATATATATACACACAATTAAATTATAAAGCTAACTTCAAAAAAAGCTTTACTGCAGTTTGAGAATAAAAAATGAAGCAGCACTGCAATAACTAGCTAACTAACTAAACTAACTGTCATCCACAAGATACTGCATCCTTAAATGCCACTACAAGCTGCCTTCTTTTTGTCTATCTTTTAAGCAGAGACATTCTCCCAGATTTACTAAACTTCCGTGCAGGAATAGTTTAGTTCTGCATGGAAGTACCCGTTTAGAAGCAGGATGGCAGCGTGCCATGCATAGTAATGAAGGTGCACTGGCCGAGCTCCTAGGCTTACACTGAGCATGTACGAGTGCAGGGAGCGGGTCTGAGAGCAGAGCGCTCCTGCAATTGTCAGAACGCCACTCACAGTAGCCAAACCTGGATCAAAAGTTGTAACCTAAACTTTAATCTTCCACAACCAATGTCAACAAATGTACAAATAAAAATACTCCATAAACAGGAAAAAAGTCAAGCACTTTCGTCATAAGACTTCATCAGAACTAAATGAAAGTTAGCACCCATCCCTTTTATATAAAAGGTAAATCAATCATCCCCAAGTAAATCAATCAATAACTTTAAAGTTCCAGTACTCACTAGTGAAAAAAACAGTAATCTAAACACATAAGCTTACTAATCTAAAAAATACATGTTTAAAAATGCATTAATACATACCCTATCTACTGGTGGAGTAAAAATATTCTTTCCATTAAATACAAAAGTTAAAAGTTATTTATAAAAATACTTATAAAAGTTAATACAACATATAGGGTTAAAAAAGCACTAGATTGGTCTAGTACCTGTTATAATTTAGTTGCCCTATACTTTAACTCAGGTCTAATACAGATATGGTCATTAATTCCCGGAGCAACAGTGGCATTTAATTTGAGTTGCCATCTCATCTCAGCCCTTAAAAATTTGTTTGTCCAGTCACCGCCTCTAATGTGTTTACTAACCACCTCTAAAATGCCAAATAGAAAAAAGTGATCTGGATTCCCTTTAATGTGTCTAAATAATGTGTTGTTCTCGTCACCCTTTGAGATATTGTATAGATGTTCATAAATTCTCCTCCGCAACCTCCTTTCTTTTATTTTTATGAGTCTTCTGCATCCCAAATGCCACAACAATAGTTGGATTTTCATTATTCAAAAAATGAAAAGTCTCTTCATTAATAGCTCCCTGAAACAAAGAATCCTCAAGTAGTAATCTAATTTTTCTGTATGATATGTTTATTTCATTTATTGACACATACTGGTACTTGTTTTCATCCTGTAACATACCAAAAATCCTATTGTTGTAGTCCTCGGTATTAACTATAATCATCCCCCCAACTTTATCCGGCTTCATAAATCCCAAACTGGGATTACACCTAATTTCTCTTAATAAATTATTCTCTTCTTTAGTTAGGTTGAATTGTTTAGGTCTATGTGGTTGTAATACTTGGTGTATTTCTTGGGAACATATCTTTTCAAATGTACCAATAAGGGGATGCAATGATGGATTGTAACAACTTCTCTTTTTTAACATGTCCCTTCCTCCACAGGTAGGGTGGTCCTTAAATAGGAACTTCAAATTAATCTTCATGGTGTAAAGTTTAAGTTCTGTTAATGTAGAACTAACATCTTCTTTCCTAGAGGGAACAAATTTTATTCCCTTCATAAGAAGCAAAAAAAGTCTTTACTTATTTCAGTACCTGCATAATTAAAAATATTAAATCCCTTGTATGTGTGAAGAAGGCCCCCATAGGAGGTAGTAATCTCTTCCCTTTCTACCACCCGTGGGGTACCCAAAATCATTGGATCTACTGAGAACTGTTCTTTCTCCATTGGTATTGGTTCCTGTGGTTGTTCGTCCTTCCCCCTCCCGCTGGTCCTAAAAAAACATTGTTTTCATTCCTATAGTTGTTCTTGTTCTGTATTCTTTCTGACCTCCTGACGGGAGGGTATTCTCAGTCATATACTTTGTCCCTGCCACCCTCCCTCTGACCAGAAAATGATCTAGTGTTAACACTGTCATTTCTCTGTTTAATATTGTCAACTTCTCCTCCTTCAGTATAAGCTTTTAGGAGGGGATGCCCCTGTAATGTCGAACAGCAGAAGCTGTGAAGAAATATGCAAGATCACTCACAGGCATCTCCATATCCCTACCAACAGACCCCCACATGTACAACAGCAACAGGACATATAAATTAAAAGACAAAACCCACCAATCAAAGCTAACCGTAAGTGCGGGGGTGTGCCCATCGCTTAGCTATGGTTAATGTAGCTGAAATAGCAAAAGGAGGATAAAAAGCAGGATATGTGCAAAGGAAGCAGTATTATATTGTAGTGGGCTGAGCGTTTGCCTCATGAGCAGTCAATCCTGGTTCAAGTCCTACCGCAGTACATTCCATTTCCATGTCAAAGCACTGTTATGATCAATATATTTAGTTATATAACCTAATAAATAACATATATGTGTGAACTGGAGTAGTAAACAGTGTAATGAATGATAAACCTGTACACTTGCCAAATCCACCACCTATGACTGTTGAAAATAGAGCATTAGTAAGGATAAATAAGTACGACTAAGCAGGTGCAAGTCTGTTGGCATGACGGAAAGCAGTGCATACACAGAGTAAGCAATAGTAAGGCTAACCATGTATAAGCGGATGTCACTGGAAGTTAGCAGTGCTTACCGCACGCAAACCTGCTGACAACTGCGTAAAAGTGCTTCAACCACTCCATATCCAATGGGCCCCATTCTGGCCAGCAACAAACTAAACAGTCCCTGCAAGGCTCAAACCCAGTAGCCTGCATACCATAGGCAATGTAATCAACCACTAAGCCACCACAGATATACATAACCCTGACGTTTTCACAAACATAGCATCCAGCAATACCAGTCAACATTACAGGACATGTAGCTAAATATGTAGATGTATGTGTGTGCGTATATATATTCATAACTAAATAGATATATACCTCACCCTCTCTGTAGTACTTATGTATACATATATAGACATACATATATAAATACCCACATATAGATATATACATATGCAGACATCTATACATCCACATGTCGTTAGATATATATATAAAGCAATTATATATATATATATATATATATATATATATATATATATATATATATATGCATACACACACACACACACACACATATATATATATATATAGAGAGAGAGAGAGAGGTGTGTGTGTGTGTGTGTGTGTGTGTGTGTGTGTGTGTGTGTGTATACACAGATATATATCTATGATATGATACAGCGCATAAGAATGACATATATGATCACAGGCACTGTCATTGGGGGTGAGGGGCCCAATCAACATACGTGTAACATGTACCGTTTCCCCCCATCCAAACAGGTGAAACATATAAACAAACACACAAACAAAGTAAACAAACCACTGCTCCCCAAACCACAGGCAGGATACAATTAGTGGGGGAAACACTGTGGACCTGCTAAGTCTTATCTAGAAACAAAGACAGGAACATCCCTTGCGGGACAACCCAAAAATTCTTGGGTACTTGAATTCCCGTCATTACACTGACTCATCAAGGCAGGGTGCGTATGTACTCAGACTACAAGGTTGGGAAAGGCTGATGAGCCATGGGTCAAGAAAACATACGAAATGGGTCCCGAGAAGTGGAGAGTGGGCAGTGTGTAGTGGTGTAGTTAGACCTGACCTGCACCCACAGAAAGGATGAGTGCTGCAGAGGAGGAGCGGGGAGGACTATGGGTATGAAATTATGGGTCGAGGTGTGCAGGTTTTGGCTGGAGTGGTTCTAATCGGACCGCCTCGTGGATGTAAGCAGTAGTGTGAATTGGGGAGAGCAGTCTCCTAACAAGCAGGCATTCCCAGTACAAGTCCCACTGCAGCACAGTCTGTTTTACATGGCAAAGCACATTATAACCAGATTTGTTGTTGCAAAACCCACTAAATAACACCAAAGAACACATGGTCGCAGCACCCAACTTTAGGCATGCAAGCCATTCTAGTTGGCATCACAACTTATTATTATTGTCTGCACCCACAACCAGGGGTGTGAGTGTCCAAATTTACCTCCAAATTCAGTGTATATGCACAGCTGTCACTGTAGAAGAAATAGCCAGCTGTGGACCTCCCCTTCAGCCTTCCTGCACATCCCTGGCTATTTCCCCTAATATCTTTCCCTCTTTGTGCCCCTTTATCACCACTTACCTATCAACCCCTTTTTCATTTCTATTACAGTATAAAGTTACAAATAGGTGACACCCTATTCCCCAGCTATATTGGCAGAATCTGGAACTCCCTACCCACATCTATTACCTCAGCTGCCTCAAAGGACACATGTAAATAATACTTGAAGGAACATCTCAAGCACATTTGGATGAGCACCTGCTCACCACCTGGCTAAATCCCCCACCGCCACCTTACACTCTATACCCCTACATCAACTATTGAAACTGACACCTATTGTCATTCCACGCATACATATCCCAACATCCTTTAAACCTTCCCTATTGCTCCCCTACCAATCATTCCCACAACCTACTATACAGTTACAATGCCCCCCCTCTTCCTGCCTACCTACACCTTCACTATTCTCTTCTACTCCACCACACAGGTATGGAATAACTAAATCTTAACCCGAATACCTGAGTGTATCCTATCCAGAACTGTTAAACTGGAATCTAACTTCACCTTAAACTGACCTTTGTCAACAGTCATACCTGACATGTAAACCTGACTTAAGCATGTATAATACTGACATGTTAATGTAAACTAAGCATGAAGAATATGTTACTTAGCTATGTTAAGTCTGTTACTCTCTATGAATGTGAATACCTCTGTATAACTGCAATGAGTAGCTGGGTTTTACTGTGGAGCTTTACTCCCCGGGCCACCACTGAAAATGGACAAGCATCCAGTCAGAATTTCCCGGTCAACAAATGGCAAAAAATACATAAAGTAGCATGGGAGTAAGTGGGTTTAAGCCTGTTTGCACAGCGGTAAGCAAAGCCTACACTGGTTAAGCAATGTAGAAGCTAACTCAGTGTAAGATGCCATAACTGGAGGTCAGCATTGCTTACTATCACGCAAACCAGCGCATACTCGCTTACAATTGCTCAAAAGTGCCTTAGTCACTCTGTAGCCAACAGCTCTCGTCCTACCCAGCAATAAAATAATCTGCACTCCCAGGTTGCAACTCCTAGACCCTGCACACTATAGTCAAAGTGAGTTACCACTAAGCCATGGCAGATACACATACAGCTGCTGTTATCACAAACATATCATCCTGCACAGTCATTCAACAGTATAGGAAATGTATGTAAGTATGTAGATTAATACCAGCAACCATTTGTACATTGCTCAATTACAGTATTTTGAGCAGTCTATGTGTGTCATGAAAACAGTGCCTGTCCAATCATACTGTGAGAACAGTAGTCTTGCATAATACGTAAGAGAATAATAAAAATCGTGGGGCATGTGGGCGTGCTTCAGGTACAGAATGCCAAACCTGGGACATCGGTTCCGCTGAAATGGGAGATGAGGCTGGCCAGGTGTGTGAGCAAACTTCTGCTTCTCATACCCCTGGCAGGATGTTACCAGTGGGAGAAACAGTGTAGACCAGCTAAGTCTAAACTTGACACAACAGCAGGTCCGTCCCTGGTGGGATGAACCAAAAATTGTGAGTCACATCGATATTTGCACCAGCACCAGAGTACAATCATGACAAGGCTTGTTTGTACATGGACTAAATGGATGAAGAGCCTGCAGAAGCTTGGGTTGAGACAGTATACTGGATGAGTACCGAGACGTGCAGAGAGGGCAATGTGTGCAGGTCTGGTATGGCTGAGCTAGCAACTGGAGAATAGATGGTTGTTGTGAATGTGGAGCTCGGGGGTGGGGAAGAAACCATGGGTATGACATTATGGAAGAAATATGCAAATGAAGCAGCACAGCAATAGTGTAGTGGGCAGAGCATCTGCCTAATGAGTGGGCATTCCCGGTTTGAGTCCCACTGTAGCACAGCATATTTTACATGGCAAAGCACATTATCATCAATAGTTTTGTTGCAAAACCCACTAAATAACATCTATATATGAACTGGAGTACTGAAGGAAATGCACATGTGAAGTATCAGTGTCAGACTGGATAAGGCACTAGTAAGCAGATTTAAGCACATATAAGCAATAGTAAGCGCATGTAAGCAGTAGCAAGCGGCCCTAAGCCTGTTTGCACAGCAGTAAGCAATGACTGTATTGATTAAGCAAATCTGAAGCTAACACGCTGTAAGCAGATGTAATGGCAGGTTAGCAGTGCTTACCTCCGCACAAACCTGCTAACAACTGACTAAACATGTCTTAACCACTCTGTATCCAACAGCCCTTGTTCTGCCCAGCAACAAAATAAATGACATTTGCTGTGCTTGAACACAGAACCCCACACACCATAGGCAAAGTGGTTTACCACTATGCCATGTCAGATATACATAACCCTGATGTATTCAAAACAGATCAACCAGCCCAGTCATTCAACAGGTCAGAGAATGTAATCCAACATGTGAATGTATTTGTGTGAGTAAATATAGTAATATCTAAACAGATACAATATATATATATATATATATATATATATATATATATATATAGTAATACATATATATATATATATATATATATATATATATATATATATATATATATATATTTATATGGCCACACATCTGTAGATAGCAATGGTAGATTGACAAATACAAATATGTCCACATGCACCATTAATGGGGTTGAGATGCCCCAAACAATATACATCATGTATGAATAGGCATACCCCCCCACAGCCAAACACATCTACCCTACAATACACTAAAATGTTACAGATCACATAAGCAGGACCTGACATGACATGTGCGCAACATGTAAACAGTACTACAACCCACTTGTATGATGTCAGGCTGGTATTGGCAACATATCATGTAGTACAGTGTGGCTCCCATAGGAGATGTAACATATGTAAGCTATTAACATCCCCAGGATACAGATACACAGACACATATATGCAGATACAGATATACATATCTATATAGATATATCTATATATGTATAGATATACATGTGACTACACAGACACATACAGAGATATGTACAGTAAGATACATATGTAGAAGGTGCAAAAAATATGCAAAAGCTACCATGCCTACAGTTAACACCTTAACAACTGGACACTGTATGGGCCACCCATACAAATGACAATCATTGCCTGCAACATATGCCCACAGAGAGGTCATAGGGTAAAACACCATACACAGGTTTGCAGAAATGGATAACCTTCATTTGTGTAATATTACAGTTTTATATGTCCTATATTATAGCTGTTCAGACACTGACATCCATATAAACAGAGTAATGCAACTGTGAAACCATTATACTAATTCAGTAGTCTGGAAAGGTTCACAACTGTTACTGTCCAGGCCAAGCCCTTCATATTGTACAATAGTAAAGACAAACTGAGCCACAGGATATCAAACTTTCAACAGTAAGTAATGCAGGTGTATAGTTCAGCAGTCTCTATCTACACTCTGTACAAAATCACTAGGCGGTAAAGACTTCAGTTGACCAAATGAGATGTAACTGTTACATAACAAGGCATAACTGACATCATCACAAGTACACTGACAAACAGAGCAGTCTGTATGGCACGAGGCAGTAGGCCTGTATTAACCCGATTTATGCAGGTAATGTAAATATAGGTGATGTGTATGGTACTATACATCCAGATACTTTAAGGCAGCTCTCCCCAGATACTCCCACATTTTGTAACAGCCTAGGTCATTTATGGTGCATCCTCCCGACCCAATAATACAGGGCCATATACCACTATTACATACATTGACCTCTGGAGTGCATAAGAGCACACATGTATTGTGTAGGTAAAGTCCACACATATATGGCCTCAGCCCCACCTTATATATGGGAGATACAACAACAGTGGACAGATGGCAGCAATGGCAGTGTGATATACTCACAGCCCACTACAGAACAACCCCAGACAGCATGTCATATGTGCAAAGCTTGTTATGTAGGTGGAGGACAGAGGCTGGAACACAGGCCCATATTTGGAAAACTGTTGCCATACACTAAGCAAGTTGCTGGTGTCACAGGATAGTCTGCAACATACCCTTAGTCAGGGAATTGAGGATAGAAACATAAATGGATGTAGCCATGTGCTGATAGCACTCAACACACACACTGCCAGTGAAATATCAGGCACAGCACCTGTGTGGAGGACAGACTTATGATAGGCACACCTCTGGCCACCAAGAGGATAGGCCCACAGTTGTGAGCTATGCAAACAGACTGCATTCCAAGGTAAACTAGTATGTACACACACACACACCCTGTAACACCAGTACTATATAAAGCATAACACACCTCTACTCACAGTCTGTCTGTAGTTCTGGAACCTCCTACAAATATGTTGCTGGCCTGAGTGTGCCAGTTCTCCTGTGAGAGGTATTGCTACCTGCTGTCTGTAACACTGTTGCCCACACACAGGAATGATGTCCATCACACAGGAAAGGTAAGGGGAACACACCCACATGATGTGGGGATTCATAGTAGGTGGTTGCCATGACAGTGGTAATTGGAGGTACTACACAGCAAGCTGCATGCAGTTAGCAAGTGGAGGACACTGATTGATGCAGAGGCCACCACCTGATTATGTGCACCACCTACTAAAGCCAGGCTGCAATCTATTCAAAGCAGCTCAATCCATTTACTGGAGAGAGAGAGAGAGGAAGAGAAAAAGAAAAAAAAGACAAAGCTCTTCAAACAATAAGCTGACATCACAGGCATTTCCCAGCTGTCATTTAACGAGACATCATTCCCACAACAGGTATGTGAGGTATATATACATGTAATAGCATGTAGTACCTGATCCATCATAATGGGATAGATGATGTGGAATGAGCTATATGTGCCATCAGGTGTTGTTGTGATGATGTTCAACTAAACAACTGCTATGGACAATAGTGTCTGTCCCTGTATGTAGTGGGCCATAGCTGTTAACGGTGCAGGTCAGCACTGACAGTCAAAATGTAAGCCATCATAGTGTGTGTAGTGTAATGAGAAGTATGTATATTATGTGGCCAATAGCTGGTGGTGGAATTAATGCCATTATGATGGACATGTGGGAGCCATGACCCACCATTGGCAGGATACTCAGGTGAATCTGCCATGTAGCATGTCAGAATGCCATAGGTGTGAAATAGGGTTACCTGCTATCATCTTCTACATATACTCCCCTAATGTCAGGCCGTGTCCATATGTGACACCTGTCTGTGTTGTAGCAAGACAGTACAGTGCAGCTGTGCAGGAAGGTGTTGTGAGATTGTGGAGCTGATGTCTGAATGTACCCCACATATCGGTATGCATATGTGTACATATGTCACATATATAATATTTAAAGATATATATGTATATCAGCATGTATGTCCAGAAATATACATATAACCATGTGCAGACATATATACATGTATATATATATATATATATATATATATATATATATATATATATATATATATATGAAGTCACATATATCTACACACATATAGATAAATACCAATATGCAAATTTCTGCATCTGTACAAACACACACACTAACAGATATGTATGGTAATACATGTCCCCTATATCACTACCACAGTGATGTGTGCTATGTGTGAGGCAGCAGCACACATAGCAATACAGACAGATGTCTACAGCTGGCAGTGTGTGCACCATGGACAGGTATATCACATGTTAGTCCCGTCTTAGCATCACAATGCCCTCGCCTGTGAAGTATGCTATGGGAATATGGTGAAGTATGGCAGATACACATATGGAGGTAGTCAGGATTGGTAGATATAGAGGACAGTCTACAGGGGTGGTATGTGACACATGTGGTCGGAAAACACCGTGGATGGTGTGTGTGGTCTGTGATGTGGACGCACCATGGTCCCCAATATGGGCACAATGGGAACAAGGCTCCCACCAACTCCCACTCACAACAGCAGTCCATGTCCTTAAGGTTCCAGGTCTGGTGGCTGAGCAGGAGGAGCATGTTGGCCATGTGAATGTGTACTGGGTGCCTCAGATGGATGTATCACATCTGTCATGTGTCTGCGGAGCTTGGTATGGAATAGGCCCTAGACCTGAGCTCAGGGGACAGGGACATGTTGGTGTGTGCCCGAGTGGGGTGGGCCAACATCCCCTGAGTGGTTACACCTGATGGTATGGCTGTAACAGTACACAAGGAGGTCCCAAGTTGGCACACACATGTGATCTGGCCAGGTATCCTGGTCAAATGGGTGTGGAGAGGTGGATCAGCTGGCCAATGGAACATATACATGTTATTGTGTTACTATCATAGGGCATATGTTGGTAGTAATAGTCTACACAATCCTGGAACATGTCCAACAGCATGCATAGAACCCCCCCTATAACACAGACTGTCAGATGTGTAGCAATCTCAGAGCAGCCATACCACTGGCATGTATGTAACCATAGTGGCCCTGACAATGGCATGCAAGTGAATAGTCTGTAACAGGCTGGCAATGTTAGTGTCCACACAGGGGACATGGCTACAATCACATAGCAGAAGGTGTGGTACATGACACAATCTGTCCAAATGGTAGTTAAGCTGTAGCCATACCTAAAGAGTCATGTGTATATTCTGTTGAGGCTGATATGTTGGGGGGTGACAGAGATGTGGCTGGAAGCACATACGGAGGGCCAGTGTTGACATGTTGCTGTGCTAACCTCATACATGTACTGCTGTAACAGGGTTTGTTGCAACATGTGCCCTATGAGGGATATGAAGTCAGTAACTGTCAGGGCTTTCACCATCTACAGACTGCAATCCTCACACTACCTTCTGCAGCTCACAGATATGTGCTCAGTGAGTATCATATGACACCAAGGACACAGCACACTGCCCAGACTGTGGATGACCCTGCAGATGCAGATTCCTCATAAACATAGTACTGACATGGCAGGTAATACAACATGTAGGACAGCCATATCCACACACACACTCTTTTAAACCAACATTACTCCACATGCAATATAGCAGCACTTAAAGTCTGTAGTCAGGTCAGTCACATCCCCCTCCTGTGTGTTGCCCTGTTTCCACAGTGTAAGTTGTTAGAGATAAGTCTACAGTCCATCTGAGATGCATTTCGCCAAATGCCAGATCTAGTTCCTGCACACAGTGGATATAAAGGGCCAACATCAAAATTATGTTTCTAGATATTGGTGTGTATTACCATGCAACTAGCTATGGGAATGTTACCACAGCTGTTCCATGTGCACTCAGCTAGACGGGGGCTGCAATTGGTGCAGAGGCCATCAGCTGATTATGGCCATCACTTACAAAACACAAGCTGCTGCTTAGCAAAGCAGATTTAAATCCCACATCCACCAGAGAGAGTGTGGGCAGGACAGACAGTGACAATGTATGTCAGGGAAGGTGTGGGTGTGTAAAGCTTCAGCATGTTTGTGTCACACACCTACCAGTATGGGGTTTCAGACACCTGAATGACTATGCATAGCTATCACATATGTATGCAGTTATTGCATGTGCCACATAGCTTGCATGTTGGTGAGCTGTCCAAATGTATATGTGCTGGTGAGTGACATCTGCAACACTGTTGTGATACAGTAGGTGTAGCACATGACCCTGTCCACATGAACAGGTGTCAGTGTCAACACAGCCACACTCTGCAAGGGACTCATACACATTGCCACACTTGGCAGGGTAACGAATACACTTGCTAACCACTTACCGTGCCACAATACAGTAATGCATAGGTATCAATTGGCCCACAGGGGTTATCCTGGGGTTCTATGGTCAAAGGGTATGTGATGGAGTCTGACATTAGAGACCATGCTTCAATATGCCAATGAGGGTGGTACTAGGTGTGAATGTGGTTGGCAGCATCATACACCATGCACACAGACACAGGGTGCTAGTACTGGTGTGCATGTGTGCAGTTCTTCACAGGTGTGTAGTGGCTGATGGTGCCAGATGGCTGTACAAGGCTAGGCGAGGGGTGTACCTTGGCATCAGGCCACATAAGAATGGTCTGCAATATGGCTAATGGGTGTAGTGTCCAGAATTGACCAGACAGGTGGGTATAGTATTCACCATCCAGCCTCCTGGGTTGCTACTGTGCGTAGCCAGTGCTGTGCAATGTTTGGCATGTATGTGTTCTATATGCCATGACATGGACAGTGTTTGAGATGTGCACATGTCCCACATTCACATACAGTGGCATGCAGAAGTGTACCTGGTCTGTCTGGCCCATGTTGTGTACACAGAATGTTATCATCAGATATGACAGTCCCGCCCTCATGTGGCGGGGCCAGGTAATGGACAGCAGGTTGACCCTGCACCTACATTAGTAGCATGCTACAAGTATTCCCTGGTGTCAATGGCATCTGTCCATACAGGGCATGTGTGTAAGACATGGTATGTCCTTTGTGGATCACATGTGATGGAACCACAGTTGTTGCAGGCATCCGGTGGGAAACATGATGATGGTGCACTGTCTGCAATTATGTGCCTATCATACTGATGGACAGGGTGCCATGGCCTCTGTAGGCCACTGCATTCATACCATAGTTTCTATCAGTTGCCAATATGCAGTGTACTACACACATCATGGCTGTTGCCTCGCTATGTGAGTGTGTATGAGACATGGGTTGAGAGTGTGCCCTCGGTAATATTGGGGTTGCTAACTGTGATTGCCTGGCCTTGATGTCACATGTATGGGTATGGATATGCACCCCAGCCTCTCGGCTATTTCACAGCTGTTTTCCCTGTACACTGGACATTATGATATGTACTAGGGCCACCATATAAGAAAATTGCAAAACCTGCTACACATTGGGCCCAGGTGTCACACATGCAATCCCTCCTCTACACAGGATACAAGGTACAAGCACATGCACACCTTTTACGTCCGAGAGTAGAACCCCTGCCTAACTAGTTTATTACACCACAGCACTATGCAGTTATAGAATGCTTCATGGTGTTTACTGCAGTACTCCTTTCCCAAAGGTGTTTATGACATTGGCTGCATCAGCAGGATTGCCAAAGTAGAGCATTTGACATGTACTGAGTGTGACTAGCCTAAAATGCATTGTTCCCCACACAGTGGAACACACACAAAACATCCAGAACTGCCATGGGTGGGTATAGACACCTACTAGAGTTCTGAATTACACTACAGAAGTATGCAGTTATGGGGCACACACTATAAAGATTACTGGGCTCCAGCCTTCCCAAAGGTGTATTTTGGGGTGGATGACATCAGCAGCCTTACCAAAACAGAGCATTTAAATTGTAGGGGGTGTGCCACCCCTACAAAACATTGCTTTCTACACAGACAGACATGCACAGTTGCCAATACTGGGGTTAGAACACCTACTGAACTAGTTTATTAACCTACTGCAGTATGCAGCTGTGGCACGTGCCACAGAGATTACTAGCCTTTCACTTCCCCAATATTTATCAGTTGATGACATTGGCACACTTGTCAAAGTGGACCATTGGAGGTTGTAGTGTCTGTGAATGAACTCAAAAGCATTGCTCCCTACACTAACATAGGAATACACACACACACACTTGGCATATATGGGAATAGAACACCTACCTACGTAGTTTATCACACTACAGCAATATGCAGTTATGGGACGTGCTATGGAGATTACTGGACTACAGCTTTCCACAGGTGTATTACTAGGCGGATGACATCAGCTGCCTTGCAAAGGTTGAATATTTGGATTGTGGGAAGTGTGGCTAGCCTAAAAATCATTGGTCTCTACCCAGACAGACCGACACACACAAAAACTCACACACAGTTGCCATGACGAGGAACAGAACTCCTACCTAACTAGCTTATCACATGACAGTAGTACGCAGTTACAGGATGTGTTATATAGATTACTGGCCTATAATCTTCCCAGTGGTGTATTTCTAGGTGGGTGATATCAGCAGCCTTGCCTAAGTTGTGCATTAAAAGTGTTGGGAGTGTGACTACCCTAAAAAGCTTTGCTGTCTACACAGTCAGAAAGACACTCACACAAACACATACACAGTTGCCACATCTGGTATTAGAACACCTACCTAACTACTTTATCACATGACAGCAGTACACAGTTACAGGATGCACTGTAGAGATTACTAGACTACAATCTTCCCAGAGGTGTATTTCTAGGTGGGTGAAGTCAGCAGCCTTGCCTAAGTTGTGCATTAAAAGTGTTGGGAGTGTGATTACCCTTAAAGGCATTATTCTCCACACAGTCAGACAGACAGACAGACAGACAGACACACACACAGAGTTGGCAAGTTTGAGATTTAAACTCCTACCTAGCTAGCTTATCACACTACAGCAGTACATAGTTACAGGATGCGCCACAGAGATTACTAGGCCACAAGTCTCTCAAAGGTGTATTTCACATTGGATGACCTCAACAGGCTTGTCATAGTAGGGCTATGGAGAGGGCAGTGTGTGTACTTGGGCTATTACCCATTCATCTAGGGGCTAACATGCAACATGCGGGCACACACAGGGTCATATTTCACAGGTAAGTGTATGCAGTTTCTAGATGACTACTTCATTGTGCAGTCATGTTGCACAGCTGGCACGTGCACCACATAGTCTGTACAGCTGGCAGATACTGGTGGCTAGTATTTGCAGTGAGTGGCGTCTGCACCTCATGTGTTTGGGGCCCTTTGGCTGTGTGATGGGTAGGACAGGCCTGGATGGCTCCTTGTCACAGTCACCCTCTTCCACACATCTATGTCCATCTACCTTTGGCTTATTATAGTGTGTTATCCTTACATATAAGTCTGTACTCCTGTCTACTGTGTGTGCAAGACATGAGTGGTGCATACTGACAAGTGTATGCACTAACAACTGCGACTGCCAGATATGTCTGGTCGACTGGTGTTTGCAGATATGGCCTTCATGTGTTTAAGTGTGTGAGCATGCTCAGTGTGACCTTTCAGTATGTTGTTGACTTTTCATTGCCTTCATTTCTCTATGTGTATGAGCATGCTAGCATGGACGTCTGTATTGCATATGTGGGACAAGTCCAGGTAGTTTGTACTGCACTGCTGACGTTTGTGTTGTACACCAACAGGTTGCATGCTGTCTTAGCAGGGTATCCATCGATCAGTTGGCATTGACTGTTACTACATTTCTGCATCGCGGGGGGAGGGGCACACTTGACTATTTATACATTTCTACATGGGATTCGGTGGGGCACACCTCACTGTTACGATATGTCTATGTAGGATGGGGGGCATATCTGACACTTGTACAGATTTACTAGGACTGTGCTGGTATGTCGGGTGCTCCATTTTAGTCTGTGGTCTTACCTATCGCTCTGGCTAGAGGCATACAAGTATACCACAGACCTTAGCTTATAATTACCTACATATTAGTGTCTGACTTCCTAGCCTTCACAACTGACATCCCACTGCCTGGCCTGCTGTAGTCAGTCTGTGCAGGCCATAGGCCTCATTCAGAGGCCATAGCACAGCCTTTGTTTGTGCTTGTCTATACCTGTCCTGCTGGCTGTGACTGTTGTTGGGAATGTGACCCTCCCCTATCTGGCATGTGTGAGTCACTTACCTTGTGAGTGTCCCATTATTGAGGGTGGTGCTGCAGGGCTGCCTATGTCGGATGCACATAATGCACTATCTACACATGGTTAGGCACAGGTAGTGTAATGTTTGGCATCCCTTTTACTGTATGTGAGTCAGAGAGAGGTGTTATTCCCTGTGTTCCTCCTGTGTCAGTGTATGTGCCATGAGTTGCCTCTTTGCCAAGGCCAGGGAAAACTGGGCATGCCTCCTTCTGCCTACTGGGGCAGGCTCAGGTTGTTCCTCCTCCGAGTCACTCTGTGCCCGTGCAGGCCTTGGCAATGGTGGGGGGCTGTGTAGCCCTGCCCCATGCTGTTCCTGCTGCAGTTGTTTCCACAGGATCATGTTGTGTAGCTTGGCACATACAAGGACTATTTGGATACATGTAGCTGGTGAGTACTGCAAGGCTTCAATGGATGTGTCCAGGCACCGGAACCATGACTTGAGCATCCCAAACACATGCTCTGTTATGATTCTTGTTTGTGAGTGTGCCTCATTATGGAGTTATTGTTCAGGTGTGTGTGCATTTCTGATGGGTGTCATCAGCCATGGCTCCAGTGCATATCCGGCATCCCCCACTAGGTGACCATGTGGGATGTCCCCATTGGCAAATCTCTGGTACAGCTGTGTCAGATGCCAGATGTGGGAATCGTGATAGCTTCCAGGGCAGCCACCACAAACATTCATTATTATGCCCTGAGCATCACACACAACCTGGCATTTGATGAAGGGGAAGCCCTTGCGGTTGATTTAGACCCTACCCTGTTCACTAAGTGGTGCTTTGATGCATATTTACGTGCAGTCTATAGCACCCACTACCTCAGGGTATTCTACTATTTGGTGCAACAGTTGCATATTGCTGGCCAACACCTCATGAGTGTTGGGGAAATATACATGCTCACCGACATGTGCTGACATGGCATCCAGGAACTGGTGGAGTACCCTGGATGCTGATGCCTGTGAGATCCCGATCATATCTCCAGTTGGCCTTTGGAAGGTACCTGTAGGTAGTATTCTTAGGCCTACACATACCTTGTTATCCACTGGGATGGGTTCCCCTCTGTTAGTTCTGTGTGTGAGGTGTGGCCGGCACAGCTCAACAATTTGCTGTAGGAAGCCCCTGTCCACCCTATAGCGCTCCGCTATCTCCAGCTCATGTAGCCCTTGGTATGTTACCCTGGGTCTGTATACTCTTCTACGTCTCCTCACTGTGGGTTGCTCAACAGCATTCACATCTTCACCCCCCTCAGCCTCTTCCACAGGTTGTTGTATGATAGCTATTGCAGCCCCTAACATTTTACAGTTGTGAATGTTAAATGTTCCCTGCTTGTTTACACTGGTGGTGTAGAGTGTGGGAAAAACCAGAGGGGAAGATGTTTGCTTAGTTTATAGTAGGGTTCTGGGCTGGGCTGCTCTGCTGCCTGTGTAATTGGCTGATTCTGATACATTTCACCTGCCAGCTGTGCTAGTTCTCCTTGATTACCTTCCTACTGCTGTTTTCCCTTCCCATTGCCGTCCTGTTTGAGCCCATGTGCACGCCGTGCAGAGTGCTCAAATGTGCACAGTGCTGCTATTTACTGGTTTAACCTCTTTTTTCCTCCTGTAAGACCTGGTGCGTGCCGCACACACTTGCTTAGGCTTTGTAAAGACTGCTAGACAGGTTTAGACACACTCCCTAGCTTAGCTGTGCTTAGCTAGAGGCAACCCCAAGCCACAGGGCTCCATTCCACTTACAGTATGCCTGACACCCCCCCCCCCATGATGTCACCTACCTCCTAGGCTTGCACTCAGCTATTCATACTCTTACACTTTTGGAATCTGCCTCACATCCTGGAGCAAACTGGAATTCACTATCCTTCCCCTCATTTGCATAGGATTGCCTGCTAATGCATAGTTACATGTCTCACACTGAGCCTCCCCCCTTAGCATCCACTACTCACTGGCCATGTTGTCTGCTGCCTGCCATTGACTTGCATGGCAGAATATTGATTTTAGTTAGAATGCTTAATTTGTGTTTGTTTTGTTATTCACCCTCTGATCCCGTTTGCGCGCCACTGCCCTACGTTTAAACAGCTGGGATCGGCTAATAGGAATTAAAAGTTTTTTTTTTTTTATTTTTATACTATTTGCAATGCCAATGGCCTCATACTTGGCCATTGGCATGCTTAATATATGATATGCAGCATTTATTTGGGGCTGTCATAGCTCTGTTTTGGATTTTGCAGACATGAACTCGGTTACTACCCGAGTACATTTCTGCTGATTGCACTAGTCCTAAACAGACGGTCGCAAGCTTCCTGGAGAGCAAATTCACCTCATTTGCATGGATTTCTCTTAGAGATGGAGTGATTTGCATACAAGGGCTTCATCCATGCAAGATTAGTGCAGGAGCGCTCGTGCACACCCCTGCAGGCTGTTCCTGGATTGCATGGTGGACATATTGCCTGCTTGAGCTCCTGCACCGATCTTGCATGCTGTGCAAGCTTTTGAAAATCGGGGGATGGATACTTGTAGAACTTCCTGGAGGAGCTTATATCAGAAGTATGTGGTGAGTTTGTGGGTTTAGACTACATGTCTAGACTACATTCAACAAGAAATGTATCTGAGGTATTCTGTACACTTCCAATCTGACTTATGTTTGTTTCTCTAGTTTTATATTCTGTGCATATTTGTTTATGATTGAATTGTGGCATACTTGTCTGGCATTACAGTTCATTTGGGGTGCTCTGTGGCTTTCAGACTCTGCATGTCTTGGCTCTTCTCCATAGTAATCAGTTCTCTCAGCCTCAGAAGGATAAGGGGTGTCTTCCTTCTGTCTGAGGGAATTATTTCCTTTTGCAGATTTATTACATAAGTAAGACTTTTTTGTATCAGCTTAGCATAAGAAGCGAGGGTTAACAAATGTCATTTTTATTCTCTGTTTGCTTCCTCTGGATATTTGATTTAGATTCAATTTTCAACCTCCAAGTATTTCTATTTGGTGATCAAAAATAGCACCATACTATGCAGCCATCTTGCAATGTGACTTCCTTTTTTCCTCCTTCAGCATATTCACATTCTTTCATTCTTTAAGAATTTTTGTTTCAGCTCCTGGATGTGTTGATTAAGTGCATTTAAGTCACTGTAATTGAACCTCAGCATTTTCTTGTATATAGCATGTGACATCCCCACTCTGGGCCAGTAAGAAAAGAGCCTGAATCCTCACCACTGACACTAGAGTGGGATGTTCACCTGGAATACAAATGGATGCCATCAGTATTTCCAGATGCAGACCTCTCTACATCAAGCACAATTTACAGGGAACACAGTCAGCCCCAGGGTCTGGGTTTCTCTATCTGTCTCACACCAAGTCCACAGTAATACTCCCCAGTGGTACAGTTGCAGAGTTAAGTCCTCAGCTGAGTGCCCAAGCCAAGCTGCTTTGTGTCCCTGCTCCAAGTTGCTCACACACAAACACACACACACACACACACACACACACACACACACACACACACACACACACACACACACACACACACACACACAGACACACACTCACTCTTGAGAAAGGCTGGCACAGGTTTACTAGCTATGCCCCCTTCTGCCCAGACTATAAGGTAGTTATCACTGCCAGTAGGCACTACAAAGCCAGCTACCTAACACTATTGCAAGGGTTCCCAGTTATACTGAGTGAAGTTAACATTAATACAAATGGTAATGTTGACCAAACAGCAAGGCTTCAGGAATAGCCACAGTTATCACCAAATACAGGGTCTATATTAGAACACCGAACATTTGAAATGCCAAGTGTTCTAATATCGACCTGTTTTCAGCGAATGCTGAAAATATTGAAGAAACAGAAAATCAAATTCTTTCCTAGGAAAAGAATTCAGTTGTCTGTTTCTGTTGCTTCTGTATTTTCAGCGCTCTGGTGGAAAGTTACGGGTCGGGTTTAGGTAAGTGTGCAATTGTGTGGATGTGTGGGTTATTGCGGGTTAGGTGAGTTAGGGTTAGGGCGTGGGTCAGGTAAGTGTGCGATTGTGTGGACATGAGGGTTAGGGCGGGGTAGGTGAGTTAGGGTTAGGGTGTGGGTGAGGTGACTCTGCGATAGTGACGGACCTTAGGGTTAGGGTTTGGGTTAAGGTAAGTGGATAGTTAGTGGTGTATGTATAGTTTAGTGTAGGGTTAGGTGTATGAGTTTAGGTGAATGTATGTGGATTGCTGTTTGTTTGGTGTGCTTGTGTTGTGTGTATGTGTTTTGGAACAGCAAATTTTTTCCCTAGGAAAAAATTTGCTGTTCCGAATGTTTGATGTTTTGTATTTTCGATTGCTAGGGTTCAATATTAGAACACTCAACATTTTGAATGTTCGGTGTTCTAATATAGACCTCCAAATACATATATGCAAATATCCCAAAACTTAAACAGTTACTAAAAAGGACCGGCCACAATAAAAAGTTTATATATATTTAATCATAATTAAAAAAACATGAAAATACTAAACATTTATTTACAGTAAACACCAGAGTTTCAGTCACAGGAAATATTAAAAATAACACCATTGGAAAGTTTCACAAAGATATAGAAAAGTGGTATTTAGCCAATCTCACTATATATTCCTGATTGATTAGAATAATTACTGTTCCCTGTTTAAGTTACTTACTACCGCAAGGCAAAATTATGTGGGTAAAGGTCTTTCTAGTCAGGTTTCTAAGAACAGACTGACGCTGAAACTTCAGTCTCCTCTAATATTAAAACATTATTTCAGCACAGAATGCCATCACATGCATCTGGTCATCTGACTTCTGGTTCCCACACTATTACCAGCACTAGAAGCTGCTAGGGTTTAGCACATATGTACTACCATACATATCTGGAACTTTTCTAAGATCTGTTACAGCATCTGAAAGCTATAAAACAATAAAACCATACCACTCTTCTTACAGGAGCTACAAACTATGCTCTAGCACAGACATTGCTTTTCTGGCTCCCTTCAAAACTGTGGGATAACATCTTTACGGCTTAACTCATAAACTAATTTCAATTCAAGAATATTTTTTCAAAGTGAGGTGGATTAATATCTTATATTCCAGTATATGCTGCTACAATGTATACATTAAAATAGTTGCAATAATACATGTACATTTCTTTTCTGTCCAGCAGGAAATACTGTTGATACATTTTAACATAAACAACTTCACAAATACATTTTTAAACACAAACATCTGTACAAATCAGTTTGATACACAAATGACATATAATTCTTTACAAAGTTCCAGCTAGCTGTGCTGCCATATGTTACACATACACTGCCCTACTTCTCCTGGTATGGCTGGCAGCACCTCCTATCATCACATGTCTCCCCCATTGAAAACTCCTGGCATGGCTGGCAGAACTGCCTTGCATCACATCTCTCCCCCCTTTGAAGACTCAAGCTAGTTTTTCAAGTGCCCCTTGAGAAACATTGCATGAGAGGAATGAGCCTATTTGGGAATACATTATCCCATACCCTGTCTTGAGATCCCATCTGCCTTGGCATTGCTGACCCCACTACAGTACTGCACTGTCAAATCATATGCCTGCAACCCTAGGCTCCACCATAGTAACTTGGGCATTTTGCTGTCTGACTCACTGCAGCCATAGATCCCCCTCAGACTTCTCCTACTTCCTACTGCAAATACTTACTACCAGGGCCTCCCTATCATGGTAAGGCTTCATCGTGCTTACATGGCATGATTTCTGCCCTTGCCTCTTGTCTAGTTGTTCTACCAAGTTCTACCATGTAGATAACATCACTGACCTTCCTTGCCACTTTGAAGAGTCCCTCCCAAGCTGCCTGCAACATTGTGTCTAACAGGAATGAGAACCATCACCTGCTGTCCGACAGCATACTCTCTAGCTCAAGCATTCCTGTCATACTAGACCTTTTTCTGCTGTCAGGCTCCTGCCAGGATCTCCTATAACAAACCATGAGCTACGTAAGCCTTGTCATGAGGTTTATGAGTCATATTCCACAACATACTCCTTGTGGGATTCACACTCAGTCTCCCACTCATCATGAATCAAATCTAAAGGACCCCATACCCTATGCCCACACAGTAACACAAAGGGTGAAAAACCTGGGGATTCCTGGGGTACCTCTCTGTAAGCAAACAGCATATGGGGAAAATATTTGCCCCCACTCTCTCTTAAACTCATCTGCAAATACCTGTAGCATGGTCTTTAGTGTAGAGTTTAACCTCTCAACAAGACCATTAGTCTGGGGATGGTAGGGGATGGTATTTAGGTGCTTCACCCCATAGCGCTCCCACAGACAAGCCAGCAGATTTGATATGAAATTGGCACCCCTGTCAGTCAGTATTTCTTTTGGGAAACCTACCCTGCTGACAATCTCTAACAAAGCATCTGCCACCTTTTCTGCCTCAATGGAGGACAGAGCCACTGCCTCGGGGTATCTCATAGCATAATCTACTACCACTAGGATATACTTCTTCCCTGTGGAACATGGGGTACTCAGAGGCCCCACAATATCCATAGCTACCATCTGAAACAGCTCACACCTGCTTAGCTTACTTTTTTGGCACTGCTCACAGATCCTGCAGTACTGTTACATCCCTTGCAATCCTAGGCCAATAAATGTTCTGCATAATATATCCCTTGATACATTTTATGCCCATATGACCTGCAAATGGAATGTCATGGGCTATAGCTACAAGTGCCAGATGTTAGCATCTAGGCACTAACAGCAGCTGTATTACCTCACCCTCTAGCTCTGACTCAGGTGTCCACTCTCTATACAGTAATCCTTTGTTCCAGTATTCAGATTTCTCTTTTTCTTGAGAATCAGGTGCCTCTCTAGTTACCTCCCTCTAGCCTCTTGGAGTAGGTTCTGAGACCTGAGCCTGTCTCAGGTCTTTTTTTCTGACTCTTTCCAGCTCCCCTTCCATAGGAAGCCTGGTATCCTCTGACAGTGGTGCCTCATTGTCAGCCTGGGTACTGCCACTCACCTCTTCCCTTGAAGTCACTCTGTCTAAGGGAACATCAGTACCTACCAGTAGCTGTGGCTCACCTTCAGGATTCCTGCTACAGGGTAGCTCCCTCCCTGAAATAACACCACCACCAGCCTTGGCTTCAGGTGTGGTATCTGTCTGGGTCTTCTACAGGATACCAGACCCACATATCTGTTTCCAAGTCTGACTGCATGTAACTGCATGCACACAAGGTACTGCATTAATATTCCCTATCAGGACATCTGCAGGGATATCCTCAAACATACCTACTTGCTTCTTTCCTTTTCCACCCTACCAGTCTAAGTAAATCCTAGCCAAAGGCATTTGGAATGGGGTGCCTCCTAAAGCTCTGACTGGAGTGGACTGCCCAAGCAAGTACTGCTGCTGTTTAGCCACTGCAGGATTTACAATGATTATGCTGGAGGCTGTGTCTCTCTCTTAGCAGTGGCCTGTTTTCCATCCAACTAAGATTGGATATAACCTCTTGTGATAGTTTGGTACACCTATTGTCTCCAGACAACTTACCACTGGCTCCCCCACCTTTTGTTTCCCACCTTGCCTCTATGGACATCTATATGACGTGTACATACATACATACATACATACAAATATTTCAAGCACAGGCATTAATGTCCATCTAGTATGCCAATATACCAAAACACTTGTTTCCATAATAAGCGTCTGGGCTGTTCTTAAAAATATCTAAACTAGTACTTGCTTTAATGTAATTTGGTAGTCTATTCCATGCATCAACTACTCTTTCAGAGAACCAATTAGTGCACTTCTCATTCCTATAGAATCCTTTCTATAGGTTGCCTGATAATTCTCTAGTACTTTTTTGATAATCCCAAACATTCCCAGATGTAGTTGTCTCTAAATGCCCTATATACCTGAATAAAATCTCCTGTTAGATATCTGTAAGAAACACTGTACAAGTTCAGATATTTTAGTCTTTCATAATAACTTAAATTTTCACATCAATGGATGCCCTTGGTATATTTCCACTGTACTCTTTCCAGTTTACTCATGCTTGTTTTCTTATAGGGTTTCCATGTAGTTATGCCATACTCAAGTTTGGGTCTAATGTAATTAACAAACAATGACTTCATTATTTTTGATTTCCTATACTTTATAAATCTTTTTATACAACCTATAGTTTTTTTAGCTATTAACCAATTGGTTGATATAATTAGAAAAACTCATAGCTGAATCTACCCATATACCCAGGTCCTTAAATGAGTCTACAGTTTCAATCACTGTATGCTGTATTAAATATTCACCTTTCAATTTATGTCTCCCAAATCTTATATGCTTAGTTTTTTATGTATTTACCAGCCTATTATTTTCCTGTGCCCAAATAGTCAATTTAGTCAAGTTATTTTGCAAGCATGCCTTACGGGCAGCCATGGTGGTGCAGCAGTTAGCATTGCCACCTTACAGCAAGGGGTTATCTGGTTCAATCCTCAGCTGGGGTGCCTTCTGTGTGGAGTCTGCATTTCTTCCCTGTGGTTGTGTGGGTTTTCTCTGGGTGCTCTGCTTTCATCCCAAAGACATGCCATAGGTGGAATGGACACTTTAAATTGGCCCTAGGCATGAGTGTGTGTGTGCCACCTGTGGAAGGTTGGGCACCAGGCTGGCAACTTAGCACTGCAAAACTCCACTGCCAATCATGAGCAGACAGATGATCTTCTGTGGTGACTCCTAACCAGGAAAAGCTGAAAGAGGAAGAAGGTTTTGTAGACATTTCTTATCTGAAGCACATGTAATCAGTATACCCAATTTCAGGTCATTGGCATATAGACTGTAGAATACCTCAGATGAAAAGGTTAGGGCTGAACGATACAATCTAAACAAGTAAGGGCTTAGGACAGGGCCCTGTGGGACATCCTGACTGTAACCAAGGATTTCACCTGTCCATTTGCTGTATGATATTTGCAATGTCCTATTTGTAAGCCATGAAGCTATCCATCTTATGAAGGGTACATCAATACCTAGTTGTACTAATTTATTGATCAGTGTTTTGTGTATGACCCTGTCAAATGCTGAAGTAAAACCTATATAAATTACATCACAGCACAATTTCTCATTCATAGCTGTTATTATATTGTTATAGAACATCATACTACAGGTGGTAATAGATTTGTTTTCACATATGCATGCTGATGTATGGTCCCAAGTCCCAGCCTATCCATTTCTGACAATACCTTATTCAATATTACCTTCTCCATTATTTTTTCCACAACATGAAAGTAGACTTAAGGGTCTATATGACTCTGGGTTTGTCCTACTCCACTTTCCCTTAAAGACAGGTTTAATAACCGCATGTCCCCAATCTTGAGGAATCTCCGCATATTTATATGACCTAGTGAATAATAGATATGATGGTACTGTAAGTTCTTGCTGAAGTGTTCTCAGGTCATTGTAACTAAATCCATCTCTTTCATGTGCTTTGTTTGAATCAGGATTGTGCAGTTCTTTTTCAATATAATCTAATTTGATTCCAGTATCTGGAGTAACCTGAATGTCACTAAGAGAACTTATCAACCCCGTTTGTGGAGCCAAGCTGTTTTGCATAAGATTTTGTAAATATATCTATAATCTGTTGTGTCTGAGAATAAATTTTAGAATTTGCACACAGTTTATTAATTTGTGTGTCTTTACTCCTTCCACATCTTATGTATCTTTAAAAAGGTTTCCTGTTATGCTCAATATCTTTATATAAATTATCTTCAATTTTTTTTTCTTGATCTTGTCTCACACTATGCTTAATCTGTTTATCCAACTTGTTTATTTCAGTTTTCAAAGTCTTATTCAAGTTTCAACAGGATGCTCCCAAAATCTTGTTGGTGACTCTCTTTTGGCTGCAACAGCACTGGTTCCCTCTACTAATGCATCTAGCCAGGGACAATCATCATGTTACCTCACAGGGTGGATAAAATCACACAAAACAAGGGAAATCTCACCATTCCCACTTATCCACACTTCAAATGACATTGTGGGTAATAGGGTTTTGATCCTTCATACACACCTTTTTTCTGAGGATGTGCTGCAAGTCCTGCAGGAGGCCAGGAAATCTACTACTAAGAAATCCTCCAAATGGAAGAAGTTTTCTATTTGGTGTCTGTCTCATAATCTGAAACCTTTGGTTTTCTCTTATTTGTGTGAGTTGCTTGTTGATGATTTGGCCTATTCCTCTATTAAGGCCGACTTATCAGCCATCTCTGCTTGTCTGCCTTTATCTCCTCCTTTAGCTTCTAGATGCGAGGTTAAACATTTTCTCAAAGGCATCCTTAATATTAAACCTCCCAGGAAGCCTGTTCCACCTCTCTGTGTTCTTAATTTTGTTTTGGAGAAGTTGACTCAGGCTCCTTTTAAACCTGCTGTTTCTGCTTCCTTGAAACATTGTTCTTAGAAGACTTGTCTGTTGTTAACTCTTACTTCTGCCAGACAGGTATCTTGAGTTGCAGGCCTTTATGACTTTTACTCCTTTTTTGATTTTCTCATGAGAACAGGGTATCCTTACACATTAATCCCTCCTTTATGCCTAAGGTGGTTAAGTCATTCACTCCATTGGAGCTCAGGACGTTTGCACTCTAACTTCCAATGGGAAAAGCCTAAGCATTTTGACAGAATTAAAATATGTCCTCACATTTCAAATAAATGTTCATATCTCTATTTTTATAGTGGCAGTATTCTTTAGGTTCTAGGTCTTAAACTGAATTTTATAAGACACAGTAAACACAGTAACTATTATATCTGTACTATTTTGTAAGCAACTTACAATATCTCAGCAACCATTCAAGTTACACACATACTGTCAGCAGCATTTTCTTCATCTAGTTGAGTGCATTCATATGAGGCTAAGGAGTAATCTCTGTGTTCTTTGGTTGTTGAAATATTTAGAAAAAATGTGAACATTATATCTATATAAATTAATATCAAACACAACAGTTACTATCTATTTACCTGCACTAGACAGACACCAAATAGTAATGTAGTTGAGTTTACCATTATGTAAGCTTTAAGAAAAAAAAAATAAACCCTAACCTTGTACATAGCATGGTTTTGGAATTATTGATGCAAATATGAATGAGTGACATTGGATGCCTGGAGGCATCAGTAGGAGTTAACTGCAGATGCACCTGCAGGCATCACTCAGATGTAATGAGTTAATTTACTTTCCTTTAATCAGTCTATTAATCTACCTACTTTTTCCCCTCTCCACAGTCTGAGAGTAAGAGTGTGCTGCATACTTTGGATGTGCATAGGCAACTCAGATTTTATTTGGATCAGACTAACCCCCGGATTCAGCAAACTTCCATGCAAGAATAGCTTATTCTTGCATGGAAGGGACCATTCCCTTGCAGCACAGCAGCATGCTATGCATATTCATGAAGGTGTGCTGCCATGCTCTAATATGGACATGGTTCTGTGTGCAAGTGCAGGGGGTATGTCCGAGAGCAGTGCACTCACAATGCACATAACCCCTGCATCCAGAATTGCCATTTGGCAATTCAAAATTTGAGAGGATGCATACCTCTCAACCTCGTAGAGCACAACAGATGGAAAAATGTTGCAGGGACAAATAGGGACACAGATTTTAAATATAGCCCATACAAACTTAGAAAGTTGATAGAATAACAGGTTTCACATTAGCATGACTTTACCCTCGATGTGGAGTCTGAAATTAATTGTCCGTCAATTGTAAACTCATGCTAATGTTAAACCTGTCATCCCAGAAAAATGAAAAGAAATTAAATCACATATATATATATATATATATATATATATATATATATATATATATATATTTTTTTTTTTTTTTTTTGGGCCACAAAAATGTTTAAGCATAGCTGAGCATCTGTGCTTAGCATAGCTTAAATATCTGAAGAAGTTAAATAGGAAAATATCAACTAGACAAGTAATCTGAAATAGTGTAGTGGTTAGAGCTGCACTTTTGCATCCAAGCATTCAGCGTTCAAGCCCCCATAAAACCTTTTCACTTTTACATGTGAAAGCAGTTGTAAAAGTCATATGTTGTAATAAATGAGCAGTAAATAATATTTATCACCCAGGGTAGTGTAGCAGAACCAAAAATAAGTGTCAGTCCAGAAAAGATGTGAAACCCCCATATAAATACAGGTGCCCCATACAGTATAGTAACACAAGAATAAATGTAATGAAAACACATAGGGGGTGTCAGGGAAGGTAAACATACAATTATAATATGTCAGGATGATGAATAAATCCCATAAAGCTGATAGTCTATAAAATAAAATTTAAGCAATGCTAAGCATTGCACAGCTATGCTTACCAGGTGTAAGCATTGCAGAAATATGTATGCTAAGCAATGAGTAGCTCAGCTAAGCAGATTTGCCCATCTGTAAGCAGTGCTGAACCTGCCCCTTTAAGCACTGCCAACTTTAGCTAAGCAGGTTTGCCCATAGCTTAGCTTAGCTCAGCATATTCAAAACAGTCCAATCACAGCAAAGGGTGGGAAATTCAACATATTTAAACCTCACAGGTTGGAATACAGCTCATATCCAGTTGTAGCTCCCCACTGTAGGCAGTATGGCTGGTGTTAGAGAGGGTATGCACTTTCGGGCGAGCGCTGGGGCATACAGGAGTCCGAGGTCATGGTAGGACTCCTTGTTAAAAACTATGATGTGAGACTGCTACAGGACCAGTTCCAGGGCTCCCAATACAAAGTGGAGGCCTGGGAAAGTCTCACCTGTGATCTCACCAGTGCCACTGGCATCCCTCGGACTGGTGAGCAGGTCTGGTACCTTTATGCTGACTTGAAGCAGAGGAAGAGGGTGCTCTTGGACCAGTGGGTCCAAGAAGCACTGCAGAGGAATGCTATCTCAGGCATGTGTAAGTATTCATATCAATAACTATTTACCAAAGTCCAGCCTGTGTATGTGATGGATAAGTATGCATAAATGTTTCTCTATCTTCTTTACAGCTCCAACTGAGCGGGCTGTAAACCAAGAAGCACATGCAACCAGGTTGCAAAGGCTGCATTCCAAGGTTGGTGATTAACAATTTAGCTTGTAGTATTCATACCAAATAAATATAAAGGAGTAGAATGTCACCTTGCAGTGTTAAAAATGGGTATGGTTTGTACTGAATAAACCAGACAATATTACAGTAATAGTCTCATATGGGTTATATATAAATAAAACTGTAACTGACTATCAATAAAATTCAAAACCCTGGACTAGTTGTGTTTACTCTGGCATTGTATAAATTGAAATGTGTACAGGTTATGCACAGCATCTATAGCTCTGAAAGCATTAAACAATCAAGTCTCATCTGACAAAGTTAGTCCCCAGGATTTACAAAGCCCTTTATAGTGTGCAGGATTAGTCTTAGAGCTATATTCGGCAATATGGCTGACGTGCGATCCAGGAACAAGTTCCC
This sequence comes from Protopterus annectens, assembly GCF_019279795.1. Classification (NCBI taxonomy): domain Eukaryota; kingdom Metazoa; phylum Chordata; order Ceratodontiformes; family Protopteridae; genus Protopterus; species Protopterus annectens. The sequence continues at coordinate 771,579,494 of NC_056727.1, read as the reverse complement.
GGGACGTGCATGTGAGCTCTTAGGCTAATCCTGCACAGACCGAGCTCCTGTATGCAAATTACCCTCCTTTGTAGGTGAAAGCCATGCAAATGAGGGCAATTTGCGATACAGAAAGATGGCAGCTGGCAGTGCAGGATGTGTGCAGTCTGCAGAAAAGTATTCAGTTAGTAACCGAGTACATTTCTGCAAACTACAAATTGGAGCTATGACATCTCCAAATAAATGCTGCATATCATTGAGGAAGCATGCCAATGGCCAAGTATAAGGCCACTGGCATTGCAAACTGTTTCAAAACTAAAAAAATCAACTTTTATTTATTTTTTTTTTGCCGATCTTGGCTGTTTAAGCATAGGGCAGCAATGCACAAATGGGATTGGAGGGAATATAAAAAAATAAACTTATAATGAGCATTCTAACTAAAAGCAGTATTCTGCCATGCAAGTCAATGGCAGGCATAAGACAACCTGGCCAGTGAGTAATGGTTGCTAAGGGGGGAGGCTCAGTGTGGGACATGTAACTATGCATTAGCAGGCAATCCTATCAAAATGAGGGGAAGGATAGTGCATCCCAGATTTACTCAGGGTGTGAGGCAGATCCCAAGAGTGTAAGAGTATAAATAGCTGGGTGCAAGACTAGGATATAGGTGACATCATGGGGGGTGTCAGGCATACTGTAAGTGGATTGGAGCCCTGTGGCCCGGGACTGCTCCTAGCTTAGCACAGCTAAGCTAGAGGTGTGTCCAAACTCCCTAGCACTCTTTACAAAGTGTAAGAGGGTGTGCGCACCAGGTTTTAAAGGAAGAAAAAGGAAGTTAAACCAGGAAATAGCAGCTCTGTGCACATTTGAACACTCCATTTGTGTGGCACAAACACAGGCTTAAACAGGGAGGCAATGGGAAGGGAAAACAGCAGTAGGAAGGTAATCAAGGAGAACTAGCTTAGCTGACAGGTGAAATGTATCAGAAACAGTCAATTACACAGACAGCAGCCCAGCCCAGCACACCACTATAAACTATGCAAACACCCTTCCCCCTTGTTTTCCCCAAAACCTCTGCACCACCGGGGTATACAGACAGGGAAATTTTACAAAATGAAAGCAAGAGAAAAAATGTTAGGGGCTGCTTTTGCTATCATAAACCAGCATGTGCAAGAGGGTGAGGGTGGTGAGGATGGGAATGCTGCTGAGCAACCCACAGTGAGGAGACAGAGAAGAGTGTACAGTCCCAGGGTAACCTACCAAGGGCTGCATGAGCTGGAGATAGTGGTGCACTATAGGGTGGACAGGGACATCCTACAGCAAATTGTTGAGCTGTGCCGGCCACGACTCACACACAGAACTAACAGAGGGGAACTCATCCCAGTGGATACCAAGGTATGTGTAGGCCTAAGAATACAAGCTACAGGTACCTTCCAAAGACCAACTGGGGATATGATGGGTATTTCATAGGCATCAGCATCCAGGGTACTCCACCAGTTCCTGGATGCCATGTCAGCACATGTCGGTGAGCACGTAATATTTACCCATTACTCATGAGGTGTTGGCCAGCAATATGCATCTCTTCCACCAAATAGCAGAATACCCTGAGGTAGTGGGTGCAATAGACTGCACGCACATATGCATGAAAGCACCACCAGGTGAGCGGGGGTAGGGTCTACATCAACCGCAAGGGCTTCCCCTCCATCAACTGCTAGGCTGTGTGTGATGCCCAGGGCATATTTATGAATCTGTGTACTGGCTGCCCTGGAAGCTACCACGATTCCCACATCTGGCATCTGACGCTGCTGTACCAGACATTTGCCAATGTGGACATCCCACACGGTCACCTAGTGGGGTATGCTGGATATGCACTGGAGTCATGTCTGTTGATACCCATCAGAAATGCACACACACCCAAACAAGAGCTCCTTAATTAGGCACACGCATAAACAGGAATCATAATAGAGCGTGTGTTTGGGATGCTCAAATCATGGTTCCGGTGCCTGGACACATCTGGTGGAGCCTTGCAGTACTCACCAACTACATGTACCCAAATTGTCCATGTATGTGCCATGCTACATAATATGATCCTGTGGAAACAGCTGCAGCAGGAACAGCATGGGGCAGGGCCACACAGCCCCTCACCAGTGCCAAGGCCTGCACAGGTGCAGAGTGACTCGGAGGAGGAACAACCTGAGCCTGCCCCAGTAGGCCAAAGGAGGAGTGCCCAGTATGTCCTGGCCTTGGCAAAGAGGCACTGCATAGCACATGCACTGACACAGAAGGGATCCAGGGAATGACACCTCTCTCTGACTCGCACATACAGTAAAAGGGATGCCAAACATGACACTAACTGTGCTCAACCATATATAGGGAGTGTACTATGTGCATTTGACATAGGCAGCCCTGCAGCACCACCCTCAATACTGGGACACCCACAAGGTAAGTAACTCACACATGCCAGTTGGGGGGAACATACCCAACAACAGTCACAGCCAGCAGGATAGGTGTAGACAAACACAAACAAATGCTGTACTATGGCCTCTGAATGAGCCTATGGGTAACCCCTTCCCCAGGCTTACACACACAGACTACAGCAGGCCAGGCAGTTGGACGTAAGTTGTGAAGGCTAGGAAGTCAGAAACTAATATGTAGGTAGTTAAAGCTAAGATATGTAGTACACTGGTATGCCTCTAGCCAGCATGATAGGTACAACTACAGACTTAAATGGTGTACCCTACATACCAGTAAAGTCCTAGCAAATGTGTAAAAGTGTCAGATGTGCCCCACCATCCTATGTACACTTATAGTAACAGTCAGGTGTGCCCCCCACCCCTGCGTAGAAATGTAGAAACAGTCAGGTGTCCCCTCCCCTGCTATGCAGAAATGTAGCAACAGTCAATGCCAAATGACTGATGTATACCCTGCAGTTACAGCATGCTACCTGTCGGTGTAAAACACAAAGGTCAGCACTGCAGTACAAACTACCTGGACTTGATCCACACATGCAATATAGATGGCCATACTAGGCATGCTTACACACTTAGAGGAATGAAGGCAATGTCAGTCAACAACATAATGAAAGGTCATACTGGGCATGCTCACACACGAACACATGAAGGCCATGTCTGCAAACACCAGTGGACCAGACACATCTGGCAGTTGCAGTTCTTATTGTAGACACATGTCAGTATGCACCACTCCTGCCTTGCACACACAGTGGATAGGAATACAGACATATAAGTAAGGACAACACACTATAATAAGGCAAAAGTAGACTGACATAGATGTGTGAAAGAGGGTGACTATGACAAGGAGCCATCTGGGCCTGTCCCACCCAGCGAACAGCCAAAGGGCCCCAAACACATGAGGTGCAGGTGTCACTCACTGCAAATACTAGCCACCAGTATCTTTCAGCATGACAGACTATGTGTTGCATGTGCCAGCTGTGCAACATGACTGTACAAGGAAGTAGACACCTAGTAGCTGTATACACGTACCTGTGGCATATGACCCCGTGTGTGCCCACATATGGCATGTAAAACCCTACATGAATGGGTTACGGCCCATGCACACACCACCTTCCCCATAGCAGTATCATGATAAGCCTGCTGAGGTCATCCAATGTGAAATACACCATTGGAAGAGCTGTAGCTCAGTACTCCCCATGGTATGTCCCATAAATGTGTACTGCTGTAGTGATAAACTAGTTAGGTAGTAGTTCTAACCCCACACTTGGCAACTGTGTGTATTTGTGTGCATGTCTCTCTGACTGTGTAGAGAGAAATGCTTTTTATGCTACTCACACTCCATACAATTCATATACACAACTTTGGCAAGGCTGCTGATGTCACTCACCTAGAAATACACCTCTGGGGAAATCATAGTCCAGTAATCTCCATAGTATGTGCTATAACTGCATACTGTTGTAGTGTGATAAAGTAGTTAGGCAGGTGTTCTAACTCCAGACCTGGCAACTGTGTGTGTGTGTGTGTGTGTGTGTGTGTGTGTGTGTGTGTGTGTGTGTGTGTGTGTGTGTGTGTGTGTGTGTGTGTCTGTCGGAGTAGAAAGCAAACCTTTTTAGGCCACTCACACCCCGTACAATTCATATACTCAACTTGGCAAGGCTGCTGATGTCACTAACCTAGAAATACAACTCTGGGAAAGTGCTAGCCTAGTAAGCTCTGTAGCACATCCTGTAACTGCGTACTGCTGTAGTGGGATAAAGTAATTAGATAGGTGTTCTAACCCCAAACCTGGCAACTTTGTGTGTGAAGTTGTGTGTCTGACTGAGTTAAGAGCAATGCTTTTTAGGCTACCCACACTCCGTACAATTCATATACCCAACATTGGCAAGGCTGCTGATGTCACTCACCTAGAAATACAACTCTGGGAAAATAATAGCCTAGTAATCTCTGTAAGGCATCCTGTAACTGCGTACTGCTTTATTGTGATTTAGAACTGTGGTAGGGTTCCATCTCCACCCATGGCAGTTCTGGATGTTTTGTGTGTGTTTCAATGTCTGTGTATGGAGCAATGCATCATAGGCCACTCACTCGCAGTACATTTCAAATGACCTACTTTGCCAATCCCTGTGCTGCAACCTATAACTGCTCCATGCTATAGTGTGATGTAGGCTTTTGTCAGGGGTTCTATACCCACACATGATAGTTGTGGGTGTTTTGTGTGTGTGTCTCACTGTCTGTGTAGAGAGCAATGCATTTTAGGCTAGTCACTCGCAGTACTGTTGAAATGCCTTGCTTTGGTAAACCTGCTGATGGCATTCAGTGCAAAATACATCTTTAGGGAAGGCTATTTCTAGTAATCCCTGTGATGTGTCCTATAACAGCTCCATGCTGTAGTATGATATAGGCCTTGGTCAGGGGTTCTATACCCACACATGACAGCTGTGGATGTTTTGTGTATGTCTCACTGTCTGTGTAGGGAGCAATGCATTTTAGGCTAGTCACTCGCAGTACAGTTGAAATGCCCTACTTTGGTAATCCTGCTGATGTCATTCAGTGTGAAATACATTTTTGGGGAACAAAGAACTCTGGTAATGTCCGTGGCACGTACTATAACTGCATAGTACTGTAGTGTAATAAACTAGTTAGATTGGGGTTCTACTCCCAGATATGACAGGTGTGTGTGTGTGTGTGTGAGTGTAACTCGTATCCTGTGCAGAATGAGTGTATGACACCTGTGGGCAATGTAGAGAGGGTTTTGCTTATTTCTTTTATGGTGGCCCTACTATATATCACAATGTCAATCACACAGGGATAACAGATGTAAATTAGCTTGGAGGTTAGGGTGCAAAGCCATACCCATACATGTGTCATCAAGGTCAGCCAATCCAAGTTAGCAACCCCACTATTACCCAGAGCACAAACTCAACCCATGTGTCATACGCACACACATGCCTAGGCAACAGCCAATATGTGGGTAGTACACTGCATATTGGCCACTAACTATGCAGTGATAGCAGTGGGCTACAGAAGGCATGTCACCTTGCCCATCTGTCCAATATGCGCATACATGCAGACAGTGCACTTCCACCATGCTCCCCAATGGACACCTGCACCACCTGTGGTGCCTTCACATGTGACTCACAATTGACATACCATGCCTAACAACATGCCCTGTATGGACAGATGACACTGACATCAGGGATTGTTGTTGGCATGCTATCAATGTAGGTGAAGGGTAAACCTGCTACCCATTACCAGTTCCTGCCACAGGTTGGCAAGACTGGCACATCTGATGATAATCTGTGTTCACAACATGCCCCAGACAACCCAGGTACAGTTCCACATGTCACTGTACATGCATGTGGGAGGTGTGAGGTGTGCACATCCCAGACACCATTCATGCCATGGACTAAGGAACACATGCATGGCATGTGGTGTACAGCATTGGCCACACACAATAGTCACCCAGGTGACTGATTGGGGGATGCAGTACCCACCTGTGTGGGCAAATGCAGTAACTACAAGCCTGAGCCACAATGCAGACCATTGTCATGTGGCCTGATGCCAAGGTATACACATTGCCTACCCTTGTACAGCCTGCTGGCACAGTTGACCACCACACACCCATGTAGACATGCACCCATGCATGTCAGAACTGGCACCCTGTGTGTTCGTGTGTGTATGTTGTATGGTGCATATGTCCACATCCACACTCACTACAACCCCCCCCAGGGCATACTGAAGCATGCTGTCTAATCTCTGATATCTTCACATACTCTTTGCTCATACGGCCTCCTTATGACCCGTGTGGTGCATGTGATACCTGCACATTGATGTGTTGTGGCAATCCCACTAGTGATGAGTTGCACTCCTGGCCTTGTCAAGTGTGTCAATGTGTGTGCGTCCCTGTGTGAGTGTGCTTGTGTTGATGCTGGCACCTGTTCATGCAGACAGGCACGTGTACGACACCTACCATATATTTACCGTATCCCTGTTGCAGATGTCACTCACCCTCACATATATGTTCTGAGTGCTCCACATCAGGTAACCCATGTGGTGCATCCCATAACTGCATTGAACTATGATAGCACTACATAGGTGTCGGGGGTTTGATACCCTGTGCTGGTAGGTGTCTGACACAAACAAACTTCAGTTTTACTCCCCCACCCCTCCCTGACATGTATCTGCCTCTGTCTGCCACCCCAACTCAATCTCTGGTGGATGTGAAGACCCACACCTGACTTGCTTAGGCAGATGCATGTGTATTTTACATGATGCTCATGATCAGCTGATGCCCTCTGCATGAATTGCAGCCCTCTCTAGCTAATTGCATGTGGAACAGCTGTGGTAACAATCCCATAGCTAATTGCAAGGAAACACACTCCAATACCTAGGAACATCATGGTGCTGTTGGGGCTTTGCAGTCACTGTGAGCAGGAACTAGATCTCTTGTTTGGCAAACAGCATCTCAGATGGATTGGAGATTTACCTCTAAGAACATACACTGTAGAAAGTCGGCAACAAACAGGAGGGGGATGTGCCTGACCTGACTACAGACTGTAAGTGCTGCTATACTGCATTTGGAGTAATGTTGGTTTAACAATGTTTGTTTGGATTTGCCTGTCATACATGTCACAATATCTCCCATGTCAGTTCCATGTATATGAGGAATCCCCATCTGCAGGGTCATCTGCAGACAGGGCAGTGTTGTGCCTATGGTTTCATGTGTTAGCCACAGTGCAGCTATCTGTGAAATGCAGAAGGTAGTGTGAGGATTGCAGTCTGTAGATGGTGAAGGCCATGACAGTTACTGACTTCATATCCCTCATAGGACATATGTTGCAACAGACCCCGTTACAATGGAAAATATATGAGGTTATCACAGCAACATGTCTATACTGGTCCTGTGTATGTGCTGTCAGCCATACCTCTGTCAACCTTTGTACATATGGCATGCATGAAGTGGTGCATATCTGCTGTACACCATAAACATTGTCATCATATCTGATAACAAACCAGTGATATATCAGATTGCTACACATGTCATGTACAGTAGGGGTTATATTTCTTGACATAAGCTGGACATTCTGTGGATGTTTGTACAGTACTGAGGTCTGTGTAGTGATGGCGAACATTGGCAGTGTGTGTATTGTTAATATGTACTTTATCCTGTGTACAGACTGTGGTAGATGTCATTGTTCTAGCTCTCCTTCTATCAGATGTTACATGCTGCCCCTATGTATGGTACATTTTTGACGTACATGTTTGTAGGGCCATACATACACATGTCACATACCACAGACAGCCATCAGACCAAAATGTATAGCAGCCCACTATATGTAGGGTCATTCTGTGAGTGGCACATATGAGGATGGTGTAGAACAGATAGTCCATATACTGTAATATTATGTTAGCTTACCATATGTGGCTGTGGCTGTGTTCACATTGGTTGTGGTTATGCACTGTCACACAGGTGTATCTTACCCTGTGCTGTGCCATGGCTGTTGAGCCTGCTATATATGCAGGTACATGTGCATTCCCCCATACGAGATATAGGCCAGTGTTGAGCTAGTCTGCCTGTAGCCTGCACAGTGCATTGCTACATGCCTAGCAGCTTAGTGTACTTAACCAGTGGGATGTTATGTGCAGATACTTGCCAGATGTACTGCTGCTGGGACTCCCTTAAATGTCATGTATGTCAGACAGAGCAGTGGGATGCTGTACAGATGTATGTCAATATCTAGTGGGTAGTATGTGTCCATGGCACCCCTGTGCCAGTATACTGTAATATGGACTATCTGTTCTACACCATCCTCATATGTGCCACTCACACAATGACCCTACATATAGTGGGCTGCTATACATTTTGGTCTGATGGCTGTCTGTGGTATGTGACATGTGTATGTATGGCCCTACAAACATGTAAGTCAAAACTGTACCATACATAGGGGCAGCATGTAACATCTGATAGAAGAAGAGCTAGAACAATGACATCTACCACAGTCTGTACACAGGCTAAAGTACATATTAACAATACACACATTATGTGTCAGGCCAGACAGGAGTGGGTGAATCCAACCCCTATGGTGCTAAATGTATACCAGTAGTTATGTGTTATACCCATCTACATGGTTGTCTACATCCATATTGTCAGGCCTGGTACACATGTGGTGCACTACAGGATTATGTTTACACCTCTGGACTGTACAGGGTGTGTCCAAAGTTCCACATATAGTGGCCAATATCTCTGCTGCACTCCTCAGGGTCATTACATGCTAGTGGCGGTACTTTACAATGATTTCCTTAGGATGTCTGTCAGTAGCCAATACCACACATGTTATAAGCAGATGTCAGTATCCACACACACCATGTCTGTGAAGACAATCCCAATGATAGTAGCAATAGTATAGTAATATACCTGCTATACATACCTGTCATCTCCTTGCACTACGACTTTTGGACTGTTGGGGCTGGGGTACGGCTACACTCCATGTCCAGGCCATACGGTGGAAATATATGTACATATACTTATCCAGATAGCCATATATATATATATATATATATATATATATATATATATATATATATATATATATATATATATATAAAACTACACATGTGTACTACATTCAATTACCACTGTCATGGCAACCACCCACTATAAATCCCTACAGCATGTGGGTGTGGTCCCTTTACATTTCCTGTGTGATGGATATCCTTCCTGTGTGTGGGCATCAGTGATACAGGTAGCAATACCTCTTACAGGAGAACCTGCACACTCAGAGTGGCCACATATTTGTTGGAAGATCAGGAACTACAGACAGACTGTGAGTAGAGCTGTGTTATGCTTTGCATAGTACTGGTGTTAGAGAGTGTGTGTGTACATACTAGTGTACCTTGGAATGCAGTCTGTCTGCATAGCTCACTACTGTGGGCCTACCCTCTTGCTGGACAGAGGTATGCCTATCATGTGTTGTCTGTCCACCAGTCACATATTACACTGGCAGTGTGTGTGTTGTGTGCTATCAGTACATGGCTACATCCATTTCTAACCTCAATTCCCTGAGTAAGGGTATGTTTCAGACTATCCTGTAACACCAGCACCTTGCTTAGTGTATGGCAACAGTGTGCCACATATGTGCCTGCGTTCCAGCCTCTCTGTCCTCTATCTACATACCATGCTTTGCACATATATCATGCTGTTGGGGGTTGTTCTGTAGGGGGCTGTGAGTATATCACATTGCCATTGTTGCCATTAGTACACTGCTGTTGTATCCCCCACACATACAGTGAGGCTGGGGCCATATATGTGTGGGCATCACCTACACAACACATGTGCGCCCTTATGCACTGCAGAGGCCAGTGTATGTAACAGTTGTATATGGGCCTGCATTATTGATTCTAGGTGAGGAGCACCATAAATGACCTAGGCTGTTACAAAATGTGGGGGTATCAGAGGTGAGCTGCCACAAGGTATCTAGATGTACAGTACCGTATACTCCACCTATATTGACATTACTTACATGACTTGGGGTATTGCAAGCCTACTGCCTCCTGCCATACAGTCTGTTCTGTGCACTATGCCTTGTTATGTTTTGGTTACAACCCATTTGATCACAAAACGTCTTTACCGCCTACGGAGTTTGTACAGAGTGTAGCTAGAGGCTGCTGAGCTACACACTTGCAGCACATACTGCTGATTATGTAGCACCCTGTGGCCAAGTCTGTCTGCACTATTGTACATTCTGAAGGGCTTGGCCTAGACAGCAATAGTTGTGAACCTTTTCAGACTACTGTATTAGTGTAACTGTTTCACAGTGGCAGTACTCTGTTTATATGGTTGTCAGTATCTGAACAGCTATATGACATGGCATATAAAACTGTTATAGTACACAATTAAAGGATTTCCATTTCTGAAAACCTGTGTGTGGTGTCTTTTCTATGACCTTTCTATGGGTATATGTTGCAGGCAATGATTGACATTAGTATGTGTCGCCCATACAGTGTCTAGTTATTCGGGTGTTAACTGTAGGCATAGTGTCTGTTCCATATTGTGTGCACCTTCTACATATGTATCATACTGTACATATAACTGCATGTGTATGTGTAGGCACATGTATATATAAATATATATATATATATATATATATATATATATATATATATATATGTATATTTGTATCTGCATATCTGTGTCTGTGTATCTGTATTCTGATGATGTTGATGGCTTCCAAATATTACATGTCCTATGGGAGGCAGACTGCACTTGGTAGTGTATTGCAGGGCGCATGTGTTTGGCTGTGGGGTGATGCCTATTCGTACAAGACGTATAGTGTGTGGGGCCTCTCAACCCCATTAACAGTGCATGTGGACATAAGTGTATTTGTTAATCTGCAATTGCTATCTACAGATGTATGGCCATATATACCTACATAAATATATGTATCTGCTAACAGATATATAACTATATGTGCATAGATAGTGATATATATGTATATCATCATCTTCTCCCGGCTGTTCCCGTTAGGGTCGCCACAGCGGATCACCTGTTTCCATTTCTTCCTGTCCTCTGCATCTTGCTCTGTCACACCAACCACCTGCATGTCCTCTCTCACCACATCCATAAACCTTATCTTAGGCCTTCCTCTTTTCCTGTTACCTGGTAGATTCATCCTTAGCATCTTTTTCCCAATATACTCAGCATCCCTCCTCAGCACATGTCCAAACCAATGTAATCTTGCCTCTCTGGCTTTGTCTCCAAACCTTCCAACCTGGGCTGACCTTCTAATATACTTATTCCTAATCCTGTCCACCCTCGTCACACCCAGTGCAAATCTTAACGTCTTTAACTCTGCCACATCCAGCTCAAACTCCTGCCTTTCTGTCAATGCCACTGTCTCCAACCCATATAACATAGCTGGTCTCACTACCCTCTTGTAGACCTTCCCTTTCACTCTTACAGGTACTCGTCTGTCACAAATCACTCCTGACACTCTTCTCCACACACTCCATCTGGCCTGTACTCTCTTCTTCACCTCTCTTCCACACTCACCGTTACTTTGAACTACTGACCCCAAGTATTTAAACTCATCCACCTTTGCCACCTCTACTCCTTGAATCCTCACCATTCTTCTATCCTCCCTCTCATTCATACACATATATTCTGTTTTAGTCCTGCTGACCTTCATTCCTCTTCTCTCTAGAGCATATCTCCATCTCTCCAGGGTCTCCTCCACCTGTTCCCAACTCTCACTACAGATCACAATGTCATCTGCAAACATCATAGTCCCTGGGGACTCCTGTCTGATCTCGTCTGTCAACCTGTCCATCACCATATGTATATAGAGTTAGTAAAACAAAATATATATTTATATATACATATATATATATATATATATATATATATATATATATATATATATATACACATATATGGATATGTTGTATCTGTTAAGGTTGTAATATAGTTACACATGCAGACATCTAGATGTTGATATACATTCTCTGTACTGTTGCATGACAGGACTGGCTGATATGCTTCTGAAACATTGAATATCTGTGTATCTGTCATGGCTTAGTGGTACATCACTTTGTCTAGGGTATGCAGGGTTCTTGGCTTGAGCCTTGTAAGAGCTGTTTATTTTGGTGCTGGGCAGAACACAGCCCATCGAATAAAGAGTGATTAAGACACTTTAAAGCAGTTGTAAGCAGGTTTGCATGGGTTTGCGTGGAGCTGCGCACTGCCTACACAGGTCAAGCAATTTAGAAGCTAACTGAGTGTATGAAAATGTAACCGGAAATTAGCAGTGCTTACCATCATGCAAACCAGTGCACAACTGCTTTAAAGTGACTTAATCACTCTGTATCCAAGGGGGTGTGTTTTGCCCAGCAACAAAATGAACAGCTTCTGTAAGGCTCAAAACCAGGACCTTGCACACCATACACAAAGTGCTTTACCACTAAGCCGTGGCAGATATGCATAATCATGATGTTTTCACATACATATCATCCAGCCCAGGTAAACAACACTACAGGGAATGTATTCTGCCATGTAGATGTATTTGTGTGTGTATATATATTCAGCTTTAAATGGATATAACATATCTATATATGTAGATATAAGCTATAAGCTATAGCAATATATACATATATAAATACATATATACATACATACGCATACATCTGTAGATATATGTATACATCCATATGTCCACATATATACAGCACTAGGAATGCATATATGTCAGCGTATATATGGCTCACCTTTCAAAGGGAGAAATCCATGTGTCCGAAAGCTGGAAGGCCAAAAGTATGTTCTCAGCATTGCACAATCTTGCAATAAAGGCATTGAATGTGCAATGAGCGAATGTCACTATGCATTCGCTCATTGCTGATTTGGCAATTTGGGTGCAGATGGCACTATAGTGGGGATGGGGAATATTTGCCTATCCCCACTGTTGTGTAAACTCTGAGTTAGTATATCACAGTAGGGGGTTGTGGGGGACCCAGCCCCCCAGATGTGGGGTGAAGGGGGGCATGCCCTCTGCATTACAATATGTATTCCAACTTGAAGTTCAAGAGTCAGCGAAGGTGCCTTTAGAACTGCTGTGTTTTGAACTGTGGTGCAGTAAAAAATGATGGATTTGTCCTTTCAGTTTGCAGAAAGGGCCATTCAAAGAAATGATTGTCTCCCTTTCAAAGGTGAACACATATATATCAATATAGGTATATATGGACATGCATCTGTAGATGAAACTGGGAATGTAACCACAACATATATGTCCACATGCACCATTGATGGGTTTGAGAGACCCAAACAACATACATCTGGCATGGATAGGTATTCCCCCGCCCCCCAGCCAAACAGGTGTGGCCTGCAATACAATACCAACCTTAGCAGGTCATATAACCAGGACCCTACACGACAAGAGCAGTACATGTTAACAGTACCCCATCCCACCTGTAGGATGCCAGGCTGGCATTACTAACATATCATGCAGTACAGTCAAGTGACGTGTCATGCTTGGGGGAACCCCCTGTGCAGGCACAGTAAGTAGCTGGGATCCCTCATATGATCCAATAGGCCTACACCTGACAATGGATTCACCAATGTTGGCAAGGGTGACCACAAATCCACCATGTCAGCTGGGAACTACCATCCAGTAGCCTGATGACCCTGGTCTGCAGGGACATGGAACATATCAACATTGAACCCATGGCCAATGTCACTGGTAATCTTAACACATGGGACCCCACCACTGTTGGACTTCTCAATGGCAGAGAATACAACCTGACCTGGTATACCTCCTTTACCCAGTCATGACAGGTGTAGATGAGGGTTAGGAGGTGCACAGTGCCTATGTAGATCATAGCAGGCTTTTGTACACCATCCTACATGTAGGAATGTGTGTAGTTGTTAAGGGATCTACCTCAATTCACAGAATATGTGTCCACCGGGACTGCTTCGTAAATGCCAATATTCCACAGGTGCCATCCTGTGGACATGTAGTCCGTCACAGGTCATAGATGTGTTAATGCCCTCCTCCACATTGTAGAGGTGTGCAGCACTACTGGGGTTGCTATAACTCACTGGGTGTGGTTGTTCTGGACACATTCGCCATTATTGCAGTTACTGTTGCGTCTATCCCCCCACATAGCTGTCTGTACTACTGTACAGTGTATGTAATCAGGTTGTTAGTTGTTGTTTACACCATTCACAGCAGTTGAGTGCCTCACACCCTCCTAAGGGTAGGGCTATGCCACCGGCATTGGCACACACACATGTTACTGGGGTGAGGATCGCAGTAGAGTGGGGAGAGGGACATACACCCTGCTGTTATCACATTCAGTGTCATCCACATTGCAGACTGCATATATAGCAATATGTGGTTGTGCCTATCCTGTCTTGGTGGGATTACATGTGCAACAGATGTGTTACCTGCATGGGGACATACCTCCATGTGTACAGTCTTGTACCTGTACTGCATTCAAACCAAAGACTCTGTGTGTTGTACCCAGCCATGGCATGTGTACCACCACTACACATACTGGTGTCCACTGCAGAAGGCCTGCTGACACCACTACACCCATCAGCCACGTGGCACATGGACAAACACAACACAATCAGAATAGATAATGCTGACAACACTACAACATTGTTAATTACAGCTATAATGCATCATGGCTGCACAGCTACGCCTTCCAAGATATTAGCATTTCACTTTACTGCTGACAACATGCTACACATCGTTCTATTGCTACACTGTTGTACAGTCACCTTGTGCATCAGCACCATGTTAGCCTGCCTGTGCATCAATGTTACAGATGTCAGGTAGTGGCACAGGTATCATCATATGCACAGGGTGTGTTGTTGGTTTGTCAGAGGCCTAGGTTGAGCCATATAATTGACAACATGTGTGTGTGTGTGTGTGTGTGTGTGTGTGTGTGTGTGTGTGTGTGTGTGTGTGTGTGTGTGTGTGTGTGTGTGTGTGTGTGTGTGTGTGTGTGTGTGTGTGTGTGTGTGTGTGGGTGTGTGTGAGGGGGCTGAGTACTGTTCTGGGCCACTGGTGATGTTGTGAGTGCAGGTATGTGGTTGCCCTAGGTTTGTTGTTTATGTGTGTGTGTCTGCATGCACACAGTTTCTCTATGTTGCTGCCCTATACAGGGAATTGTTAGACAGCTGCAGACTTGTACCTGGCAGGGTTTGCAGTTCACCGTCTCGGGCCACGGACATGGGACCTGTGCCTGGCAGGGGTGCTACAGGCAGTATCAGGTACAAATCCAGATCGAGTACTGTCCTCCGAGGATGACAGATGTCCACTGGATCCAGGTCCCTCCTGGGACTGGCCAGGACCACATACACATAGTCTGCTATGACGGTCTGTGGACAGCACCCCCCCACACAGTGCTGGGGGTGGTACTGCCACTACGGGAGCAGCTGTGACTGGTGGGACGTCCACTGGTGTCCTCCAGCTGCTGGTGCTGCTGGCATACGTCCATGTGGCCATCGCAACCATCCTGCCCTTTCCTGACGCATGGACATGACATCGTGGATGAGATCCAATGTCTCACCCCACCATCTATCCATGACCTCGGTGTAATTACGGATTGCACCTGCTAGGTCACAGATGCTGTCAGTTACAGAAGTGCGATGAGCTCTCTGCACCCTTAGACCCTGCCTGCTGTATCATTCCATTCGTGCCTGTGCCTCCATGACAGTCTGGAACATGCGTGTGGTTGATATAGATGTGGCATGTCCACCACGGGCATGATGACCAGCAGTGATCCAACGAGCACCCCTGAACATCTGCCTATGTGATACCCTGCCAGACATCTGGCTATGGCTGCCATGTCCTGACACACGTGCCATAGATACCACACTGTCCTGGCCAATGCCAGCTGTAGACTGTCCCTCAGCTAAGGCCAACAGTGATGAGGTATGTAGAGGCAGTGTGACTGTTTGCATGGATGGGGTGGATATGTGTGGGATGTCAATTGATGGCCCAGTGACAGCCCCTGATGACCCATCCTGTGCCTCAACACACCTATCCTCATGCTCACTGTCTGTATCAGTGATATCAGATTCCCTGCGGGGTGGACCCAGCCTCACCTTGCCATCTGTGAGGGGAAAACAGGGAACAGACTGTAAGACCTGTACATCACCGCTAAACAACACACACACACACACACACACACACACACACACACACACACACACACACACACACACACACACACACACACACACACACACACATGTGTACAGACATAGCCACACACACAGACATACGCACATGCAGTCAACATACATGGTAACCCATACACTCCACCAGACAGCACTTATAGACAGCTCCCACACCCCTATAACACACACAATAGCAGGTGATGGTGCAGTACAGTATCACACACAAACCTGTAATTACACACATGTCAGCATGCAGGACATGTGGCGCTCAACAGCATGCAGTGCAACTGTAGTCAATCCCCGTTACCAACATTATACATGGCTGTGATGCATGGCTTTTGGTAGTAGGTGATGGCCCTCCCACTGGAACTCACTGCACCCATGTCCACAGCATTGCTGTACATCTGTTCAGCACTCTGGTATGTACTGTGCACCATACCTCACAGGTGTACACACCATTGCAGGATGTGTATCTGTGTTCCAGTTTTGTTTCTGCTGCTGCTCACAGCCTCTGTGTGTTTCTGGATTACATGTGGACACGTGTTTAGTGAATGCTTGATGTGTATTCACAGATGTCATCATCAATGGTGCATGTATGAGAGATAGACTACCATTAGACCGACCACAGACACAAAGTACTGTACCTATGGTGAGTGTAGAGACCATTATTGACCATTATTGAGCCCTGGCTGATGTTGCCTGTGGTACACATAGGTGCATAGGTGAGTACTGGTCTATCGCATGTACTGTGCACCATACCTCACAGGTGTACACAACATTGCAGGATGTGTATCTGTGTGTCAATTGTGTTTCTGCTGCTGCTCACAGCCTCTGTGTGTTTCTGGAGTACATGTGGACAAGTGTTTAGTGAATGCTTGATGTGTATTCACAGATGTCATCATCAGTGGTGCATGTATGAGAGATAGACTACCCTTAGACCGACCACAGACACAAAGTACTGTACCTATGGTGAGTGTAGAGACCATTATTGACCATTACTGAGCCCTGGCTGATGTTGCCTGTGGTACACATAGGTGCATAGGTGAGTACTGGTCTGTTGGTCCTGGGGACTACATAAGCCTAGCCACAGGGGTTCCCAGCCATGCACCACCCACTAATGTTATTCCCCTGTGCTCTTGTCAGGCTGTGGCACAGACATACTACCCAGGGTGAATTCCCCAGTTCCCATCTAGTTGTCAAGTGTTTCTGTAAAAAGGGCCAATGAGTAGCATTGCCTGACATGTATGGGTAGTCCATTTCAGAGTGTGGGAATTCCCCAGGACAGGGCCGTATCCCTCCAGTATGTTCGGTGTAATGTGTTGATGAGGTTTAGGACACTGGAGCATATGTTTGCAGAGGGAGTGGGATGTCTTTATGTGTAGCATGTTCAACTGCTCTGTGTATGACATAGCTGTGTATGTTGTGCAGATGTCAGCTGTGCCTGGGCAATGTGCACTGGAGTGTAGCCACAGTTGTCTGAGATGGACTGTGTATTGCATGTGTTTGAGGCTGGTAATCCCATTAGTTCTCTGTCAGTGCACATGTACAGCATGCATTATGGGTAGGTGTGTTAGATGTGTACATGGCCTACACCATAGCTATGACATGCACAGTGAATTGCCAAGCATAACCTTAAACCATAAGGCATCCGGCCACTGCCTTGCTGATATCCCAGAGGTACCTGCATTGAGATGGGATAGAGTTGATGTCAGTGGCCACAGCTGTGGCATTGCTACAGGTTGGCTACAATATTACAGTACAACAACAGCTGAAGTCCACAGTACTACAGATTATGCATTACTGCTTATCAGTACTACACAGCAACAGACCCCACATCTCACATAAGCGTGATCTACCTGTACAGATGCATACACTACATTCGTCTACTGATATGCCCTGGAACCTTACCTGCATGCTCCATGTCTGGTGTGTGTGTGTGTAGCACCCACCTCCATGACTGTATAGGTCTGTAGCTCTTGTGGGTGGGCAGGTGCTACCAGGCTTATCAGAAGTTCCTCCACTCTGTTGAGGGGGGATGGATGTTATGGCCCTCCCTGTTGCAAGGTGGCCACGTCGCATGGCAGCGGCATGGCGATGTACATGGCAGAGCAGGTCACTACAATGGTGGTGAACCTGCTCATATGTATGGCTGTGCGTTCCTACCTCATTCACCCTGCAGACCACATCATTCCATATGGCTGTTCACTCCTGCTGGTCCTGGCTTGTCCGTGAGAGCAATAACTGATAGTTCTGGATGATGCTGATGATTATAGTCTCATCCTCAGCGGCACTGTAGGTGGGATTCCCTGGGTGTGCCATACTCCCTGAAAGACATAATGATGGAAATATGTCTGAGCAACTCATATGTCAAGTTTACCATAATACAATACACATATTAGTTTTCCACCACCATATCAGCTCCACCTTAATGTTCACACGCTAGTGGTATGTCTCCGGTATATGTACCATTGGGTCATATATTGTATTGTACAACACTTTCTGCTATGTGTGTATAGACATGCTCCCTGTGGGGACACTAGACTTGCTGGGCTGTTACAGAGTATTTCACCTGCATGCCATTGTCACTACCACTATGTTTCCACATATGCATGTGGTATGCCTGCTATGTGATTGCTACACATCTGCCATTCTGTGATATTGGGGATATCTATGCATGCTGTTGGACATGTTCTGGGATTGTGTGGACTATTATAAGCCACATATGTTCCATGACAGTTACACACCAGTATGCATAGGGGTTATTTGTCAGCAAGAACAACACTCCCACCTAATGTGCACATGTTACCAGTCCACATCACATCCGTGACCCACCATTGAACCTTATTATCTACTGTTCCATCAATACCTTCATGTGGAACCACCTCAGGGGATGGTGCCCCCCCCCCATGGAGCACACATAGACATATGTCTGTCACCCAGTTAGGCCGAGGGTCTTGTCCATAGAGAGCTCCACAGAGACATGGGGTATGTGCTGCATCATCTAGAGGCATACAGTACACATACACAATGTGCGGCATGCATGTTCCTCCTGCCCAGCTCACAGCCCAGACACCTTTATGTCCATGTAGATGCTGTCGTGACTGTCCATGGGTGGGCACCATGTTCCCTTTGTTCCCATGTGGGGGCTCAATGGCCTCTACATTCCAAATATAACTACCCGTTCGCAGTGTTTAACCACCACATGTGTCATATACCAGCCCTGTATGCTGTCTTGTTTGTCACCCAACCAGACCTACATACCAATATGTGCCTAATACCCTTCACCAACATATATATCCCACCTTTTCAAACAATTGTGATGTGTTCCCAGCATGGGTTACACACTACAATCCACACTCCATCTTGCAGCCATGTACTGGTGTGTAGGTATGTTGTGTATTGATGTGTGATGTTCTCTCACACATGTCATGTCAGGGGACATGTATTGACATATATATATATATATATATATATATATATATATATATATATATATATATATATGTATGTAGACATAGACACACACACACACACACACACACACACACACACACATATATATATATGTACATATGTGCATATATGTGAAGAAATTATTATGTGTTGTTTATATACCTATGAAAATGTATAACTGTCCGAGGTTCTGTAGACATACACAGCTGTGAATATGTATCACACATATATGTATCTGTATGTGGGGTGCATATGAACATGTGGACCACACTCTGTAACCCTCTTTACTTCACAGCTGAACTGTTCTGCCTTGCTGCAACACATACAGGTGTCACATGTCAACACAGACTAACATTAGGGGGTATATATGGTGAAAAACTTTAGATAAGCATATTATACTGCTATGGCAGTTGGGCATGCTATGCAAAACTTTAACATGATTGTCCTGCAGGTGGTGTGGTCTCTTACCCATGTGTCTATCATGGCAGCATTAATACCCCCACCAGCCATTAGCCACAGTAATTTACAGGACACAGATATCATGGGTCACATCTTTGCCATTCACTGCTGATCTGCACATTTGGCAGGTATGTCCCACTGCCCACAGGGACTGACACTACTGTCCAGTGCAGTTGTTGAGCAGAACATCATTACAGGAACAAGTACTGATGGCACATACACATCCTTTCACATTATACATCCTATTATTCTATGCCATATACTACATGCAAGTAAATGCATATCTGTTTCACATACCTGTTATTTTTTTTTTACGCTGTAACACAACACTGAGCTTTGTGACCTTTCTTGAAGTTCTCTCTCTCTCTCTCTCTCTCTCTCTCTCTTTCTGTCAGTCTCTCAAGTTGAGTGATTGAGCTGCTTTGAATAGATTGCAGCATGCTTTTGTTGGTATTGCACATGATCAGGTGGTGGCCTCTGCACCAGTCAGTGTCCACCATTTGCTAATTGCATGAAGCCTGCTGTGTAGTACTTCAGATAACCACTGCCATGGCAACCCTGTACTATAAATTCCTGCCTTCTGTGAGTGTTGTCCCTTCACCTTTCCAGTATGGATGACATCCTTCCTGTGTGTGGACATTAGTGTTACAGACAGCAGATAGCAATACCTCTAACAGCAGAACCTGCAGACACAGGCCAAATCCACATTTGGGTAAGGTTCCTGACCTACAGACAGTGTGAGTAGTGTTATTGCGTGCATTGTATTTTGCTGTTCTTACAGGGTTTCTGTGTACATGGTATTTTTTCATGGAATGTTGTCTGTCTGCATAGCTCTCAACTGTGGGCCTATCCATATGTTACCAGGGGGATTGGCTGTTAGGTTTTGTCTGTGCACCACACAGGTATTGTCCCAGATATATCTGCGGCATTCTGTCTGTTGAGTGCTATCAGTACATGGCTACATCCATTTGTATTTCAATGTCATATTCCTGCATAAGGGTATGCTGCAATGAATCCTGTAACACCAGCAATTTCCAGGGTATGTAACAGCAATAATGCAAATATGGCCCTATGTTCCTGCCTCTGTCCTCCACATATATGCCAGTCTTTGTCCTGCTGTGATACAGGAAGGGTTGTTAGGAAATGGCCTATCATTATATACCGCTAGCATTATTACTATCATTCCAGTCATGTCATGGACTCCCACACCAACTGTTGGGCCAAGTCCATTTATGGGGGCAACAGCTGGAGAACACATATGTGCCCTTGTACATTCCGGAGGTAAGTGTGTGGTACACAATGTTCCTTGCCCTTGTACAGCCTTTTATGGGAGGAGGGTTCTATGCCATTAACCTAGGCTATGACACCTTTTCAGGGACATAACTGTTAAGACGAGGGTCATTCAGTGTGATAGTGAGATGTTAGGTTAAGCAATGTTATGTACAAGGTACTGTGACATTAACACAAGTGCTACTTTTCCCCCTAGGAATTGAATACAGGGTGTAATTGGAGGCTGTTGAACTACATCTGTAATTGTTGATTGTTATGTATCCTGAAGGCAAATCCTGTTTCTACTGTTGTACTAATTGAAGGCCATGGCCTGGACAGCATAGTATGGTATATATACACATTGCTTGCATCTACTGTTTTGTGTGGGCCTTGCATTTATCACTGATTACATATTTCAAACCTTATGTGGTGTAAGTACTGGCATACATTATTGTATAGTACACAAATAAAGGTTATCTGTGTATGCATACCTGTGTGTCGTGTCATGTCCTTTGAATTGTGGGTGGGTATATGTTTAATGTCAATATTCTCATTTGTGGGAATGGTTGCCACACTATACATTTCACAGGTAGCAGTTAAAGGGCTTGTGGCTGAGGGATATACTTTGCACCCAGTACTTCCACACTACTTCTACATATGTATGGCTACTGATACCTTTTGTGTGTGTATATGTGTATGTACCTATATATATCTCATATGGATACATATAAATATATATATATATATATATATATATATATAAATATATATATATATACATATGAACATATGAATGTATCTATATACAATTGATGTTATATGATTATTTGTGAGTCATACATTAATATATATATATATATATATATATATATATATATATATATATATATCTACATATATATATATATATATATATATATATATATATATATATATATATATATGTATATATGTATATATATATATATGTATACACATATAGCTGTCTATCTCTCTACATTTACAGATATATATATGTCCATATGTCCATGCATGTTCAGCTCATATTTTGGCCTGTTCCTCATTCACTTGGCAATTGTCTTGCAACAGCATTGAAGTCAGTAACTAGTGCCAACACTTTTTTGTTTCAGACTTCATCTCCTTCTACATATTTGTTTTAATACATATAACTGTGTTGTTGTTGTTGTGTCTTTCAGCTTTTCCCAGTTAGGGGTCGCCACAGCGGAACTCCGGTCCGCTAATGCTTGGTAGTTGATTTTTACATGCCGAGTTACCAGCCCTGATGCACAACCTTCAACGAAGGTACGCCCATTCATGCATGTCTCCACACAGAAGACGCTCTAGCTGAGAATCAAACCGGACAGCGTCATACTGTGAGGCGACAATGCTATGGCAGCACCACCACCACGGATAATACATACATATAACTGTGTAATTAACAATATTTTAAGTGTATTAGAGCATTAGTTGACATATATCCCTATTTGTACCCACAGTGTGGCATACTTTGTCCAGACTTCTTGCAGTAGCAGGTTGTGTGGTATGATATTAATACAGCTCCTGTACTGTTGACTGATTGTGCTGCATGATATGTTTGTGAAAATTTCAGGTTATGTATATCTGCCATGGTTTAGTGGTAAATCACTTTGTGTATGGCATGCAGGATCCTGGGTTCGAAGCCTTGAAAAGGCAGTGTATTTTGTTGCTGGGCAGAACAAGGGACATTGGCTACAGAGTGATTAAGGCACTTGTAAGCAGTTGTAAGCAGGTTTGCACAGGTTTGCACGTTGGTAAGCACTGCCAACCTCCGCTTATGCTTTCTTACAGTCAGCTACAAATTTCTCAACCTGTGTAGGCATAGCTTACCCTCGCAAAACCCTTGCAAACCCACTTAGCATTGCTTAACAGTGTTGACTGACGCTTACACCATGGTAATTCCTTTAAAAGAAAAGAAAAAGAGGTTGATAGGAAATTGGAGAAAAACAGGACACAAAGAGGGAAAGACAGTATGGGAAATAGTTAGGCATATGCTGGAAGGGTATAGGAAAGGTCCATAGCTGCCCATTTCGTCTACAGCAACAACTGTGCATATACACTATATTTGCAGGTGCATTTGGACCCTCAAACCCCTGGGAGAGGGGTGAGGCCAACATATATTAATTGTGATGCCAGTTAGACCAGATTACGTGTCCAGTGGACACGTGTACAAAATGGACAGCTATGTATGGAGCGAGATGTTTCTGTGGGAACAGATTGCCCTTTTTTTTACTTCAGGTGAGAGAGGGATGTTGGGGAGGGTTAGTAGGTATATTTGGGGAGGTAGGTTGGGTAGGTTAACAGACAATACACACAAGACGCATACAGGGCCAATATATGACACATGTGAGGGGTAAACACCTTGGACGGTGAGGGGTGTTTGGAAGTCGCAAGCCCATGAACCCCCAACTGGAAACAGTGAGACTGAGGTCCCCACCCATGGGCAGTCACCACTGCACCTTCACGGCCCCAAAGGTGGCTGTGCTGGGGGCTGTGTAGGAGGGGCAGGCTCACCGTCTAATAGCACCACTCGGCCCTCAAGCTGGTGTAGCTACTCTCGATACTCCAGATCGAGCTCTTTGTGCACCACAGCCCAGACCTGTTGATGGGTGACAGGCTCTCCTCTGCACCCCTCCGAGGGGGAGCAAGCCCCATCCCCTGCAGCGGTTCCTCCTGAAGGTGGTGCAGGGCCCATGTAGGAGGAGGTCCCAGGCTGGGCCCCAGCTGTGCTGGTGCCCAGCGCCATGGCCAGCTGAGGTGGGACAGGTGGGTCCACTGGGACCGGCCTTCCCATAAGAGCTGTGTTGTTACAGATTTATGACAGATATGGGTTAGTAACAGTCAACAGCATTCAGGATAGGTTATAACAGCATGCATAGGTATTCACATTAACCCAACACACCAGATTTAACACAGTTACAGAGCAAGCAGAATACATGCATATATGGAACAACAGTGGCCATTACAAGAACATGCAGGTTTCATTGATGGCAACAGGCCACCAATATGGGTGTGTTTTCAGATGGCACATACATAGAAACAAATGTGAATATTTATAAACCATTAGGACATATGCCTCAACAAAAGTTTGGAGTGTACACATACCAGTTGAGGAGTGTCATTGGGTTATTATGCACATACGGTAGGGGTGAGAAAGAGAGTTCAATTAACAACTAATATATCCTTGTAGTTTTCACAACATTCTTAGTCACTGCAGTGGTCTTTCCCTTACATGTATTATTACACTACACAATAGCCTTATAGTGTACACTGGTATGTTTATAAATTATCAAATACGTGACCTGTGTCTTACATACAGACATGACAGGCTGCAGGTGTTAATGCAACATATGTTGAGAATTGCTGTCATACACTTTGGGTGAGGTGCTAGAATGACAGGTTTGTTTCCATATACATTCTCTGACTATGTACACGTTTGACTATTAGTTATATGTCATTGACAGCTGCCTACATTTCTTGGATCATCACACTGGATTTTCAGGGGAACAGGGTACCAAGCTAGTGATATGGGCTATTTATCTGGACATGCTGGACAGATTGGAACAGTTGTGGGGTATGAATATGCATACAACTTACAATTTGAACATACTAGCAAATTATGTACTGTTGTTGGGTGTAATTATGCATACAGCTTTCTATTTGAACATTGTATCAAAATCTGTACAGTTGTGGGGTATGATTATGCATACAACTTAGTAGCACTCCCAGGATTCAAAACCCTGCTGTGTGTGACAAAATATTATAGCTAACATCACAATACACTGTGCTATCAGGGAACTGATGTAAAGCTTTCGACTGTTTTTTATCTAAGTCTCCCTAACTTGTACAATATGACTGACATCTCGGCACTTCTACATTGTTATGCAGGACTTCATGCCCATTTTATCTGCATACCACGGTGTGGGTGACACTGCTTAAGATGCAACAGTACTATTTATAGTATGGAACAGATCGCCAACATATGAGAGAAGAATAAACAGAAGCACTCTAGGGGTTATACCTTTATTCACAGACTATTACACATTTATTTTTACTGGTACAACACTTTCTAATGCTCTTATATTTATGTGTTATGGCAGTACATGCAGACTGATTACTAACCTGCCTCTCGATGCAGCCTTTGCAGTCTAGCATCATGGGCTTGCTGATTCACAGCCTGCTCATCTGCAAGCTGTCAGAGAAATGCAGTGATATTTAGCCATACCTATCCATAGTATACACAAGCTAGGAAATTATGTACTAATTAGTAGAATGAGTACTTAGTACTGGGGCACTGGGCATCTGCCGAGACTCCTGGATCCACTGTTCCAGTACATCCCCCCTCCATCACTTCAGGTCAGCATGGTGGTGCCTGACCTGCTCACCAGTCCGGGAGATACCTGTGGCACTGGTGAGGTCAGAGGTGAGACTGTACCAGGCCTCCGTTTTATACTGCAAGCCCTGGTACTGGCCCTGCAGTAGTCTCTGATCATGGTGTTTTACAAGGAGCCATACCATGATTTTTGACTCCTGGATGCCCCAGCACTGCACTCTAAATCAAGTGCCTTCACCCACACCAGCCATTCTGCCTGTAGTAGGAAGCTACAACCAGTTATGGGAATTATTCCTGCCTGTGGGGTTTAAATACGGACATTTTCCACACTTCCCCATGATTGGCCAGTTTTGAAAAGGCAAAGCTATGGGCACACCTGCTTACATAAGGTTGGCTCTGCTTAAAGACATATACCACTAGGCAGATTGAATTGGCTCCCCTACACATTGCTTACACTTACTAACTTGAGCTGTGCTGTGGTTAGCATTGCTTAATAGTTAATTAGCACTATATTTGCCATTTGGCAATGATTTATTCTTCATTACAGGTTATATATGTGTCTGGTATCCGTGATTCATGTGTGCATACACTATATGGGGACCTGGGGACTTCTACAATTTATTACAATAACACCTCAAATCTATGCTTACTGCAGTACTCCAGTTCACATATTTATGTTCTGTGGCAGGTTATGCAACATCACACTGTACATAGATTCAGTTCACATGTTTGGTTTGATTTTCTTGTGGTGATGATTAGTTTGCTGATAACTCATTCATATATATTGCTATGATAGCTTAGTGGTTAACTACTGTGACTATAGTGTGCAGGATCTTGAGTGTGAGCCTTGCAGAGGTGTGGTTTATTTTTTTGCTAGGCAGAACAGGGGCCATTGGATACAGTGTGATTAAGGCATTTTTGAGCAGTTGTAAGTGGGTTTGCATGGCAGTAAGCACTGCCTACACAGGTTAAGCAATTTAGAAGCTTACTGGGTGTAGGACACTGTAACTGGAAATTAGCAGTGCTTACCTCCACGCAAACCCATGCACACAGCCTTAAACTCACTTACTAGTACTGACATATGCTTACTACTGCTTCTTGCTGCTTAACCTAACTACTGCTTTATGTATAATGATACTGACACCTCACATGTGCATTTCCTGCAGTACTCCAGGTCGTATATATATATATATATATATATATATATATATATATATATATATATATATATATATATATATATTTGTTCTTTCGTGGCAGCAGTACTCCAGTTCATATATATATATATATATACATATATATATATATATATATATATATATATATATATATATATATATTATTCCATGGATTATGCAACATACATATTACTCATAACGTGCTTTGCCATGGCAAATGGTATGTTTTAGTTACCCGCCTGTCCCCCCCCTCCTTTCTTGCTTACATCCATGGGACAGTCCCATTAGAACGGGTCCGTCCAACCCCGACACACCTCAGCCTATAATGTCTTACCCATCATTCCCTCCACCCCTTACCTCCTCCACAACAATCATCCTTTCTACAGGTTCCATTCGAATCTCAACACACCACTACACATTACCCACTCTCCACTTCTCGGGAACCATCATGTAAGTTGTCTCACCCCTTAGATCTTCAGGGTTCCCACACATTCAGTCCGCGAACATACATATCCTTCTTTGCTTACCTGTAAGGCATGGAATGTTACCCCAAGGACTCTTTTTAGCAGAATATTTGGGGTAGTCCCGCTAGGGATGAACATGTGTTTGTTTAAGATTAGACTTTGCAGGTTGACACTGTTTCTCTCACTGGTGGTATCCTGCCAGTAGTCTGGGTAGCAGTGCTGCGCAACGCTTAGTGGTGCTTAATATTTGATTTGGATGATATTTGCCTTTTGGCATTGATGTCTTCTTCATTACATGTTATATATCTGTCTTGTATCCTTGATTCATGTGTGCGTACGCTGTATGGGGTCCTGTGAACTTCAACCCTTTATTGCGATAACACCTCACATCTGGGCTTACTGCAGTACTCCAGTTCACATATTTATGTTATGTAGCAGGCTATACCACCTCACACTGTACATAGATTCAGTTCACATGTTTGCTTTGATTTTCCTGTGGTGAGGATTAGTTTGCTGATACCTCATTCATATCTAATGCTATGATGGCTTAGTGGTTAACTACTGTGACTATAGTGTACAGGGTTCTGAGTTTGAGTCTTGCAGAGGCAGTTTATTTTGTTGCTGAGCAGAACATGGGCCATTGGATCCAGAGTGATTAAGGCACTTTAAAGCAGTTGTAAGCAGGTCTGTGCAGGTTTGCTCAATGGTAAGCACAGCTAACCTCCGGTTACAGTTTCTTATACTCAGTTAGCTTTTACTTTGCTTAATCTGTGTAGGCAATGCTTACCCCCACGCAAATGCACTTAGACACGCTTACTACTGCTTATTTGTGCTTAAATCTGCTTACTAGTGCATTATTCATTATGACACTGACACTTCACATGTGCATTTCATGCAGTACTCCAGTTCACATTTAAATGTTATTATGTCGGTTATACCGCAAAAAGATGTTAAAATATGTTCATACACAGATTTCACATGGAAAATGATATGTGCTGCAGTGGGACTTGAACCAGGAATGCCTGCTTGTTAGGTAGATGCTCTAACTACTACACTATTGCTGTGCTGCTTCATTTGCATATATATCCCTTGTTATCCTCTTCAGCCTTTTGAGCTGCTTTAACCAAAGCTAAGCGATGTGCAAACCCGCGCACCTATGGTTAGCTGTACTCGAGGTTTTAAAAAAAATACAAGGGTTTCTTTGTTTTATTTCAATGTACTGTTGCTGTTGAACACATGGGGACTGTTGGTGGGGATATGCGGACACTTATGAGTGGTCTCGCTCATTTATTTACACTTTCTTCTGTTCTACTTTGCAGGGGCGTGTTTATTCTGAGACCTCTGCTCTCAGACATGCCCCTGCACTTGTCCAAGCTCAGTGTAAGATTTGGAGCTCAGGCAGTGTGCCTTCATTAATATGCATGGTGCACTGCTGTCCTCCTCTTAAACTGACGCTTTCATGCTGGACTTGATTAGTAAATCTGGAGGAGTGCCTCTGTAAGACATGAGATTAACTGATATGAAATATTTCATGCGCCAAGATCTGATAGCTGAACAGTAATGTTGTGTTAACCATTGTTTTCTACACTGTGCTCTGTCAAAAGGTATGTATAGGAATGTATGTATAAGAATGTCATAATTAGAAGGTCAGATTGTACAACCAAGAGAGAATTAGATAGAAAACATTCAAACTCACAACAGCAGTTTCTCAATAGCTTGTTCTGATGAAACACAATCTTGTTGTATTTTTAGCAGAAACAACCACAGTTTGAATCCTGGGAGTGATAGTAAGGTGTATGCATAATTTCACCTAGGATTTCGTGAATATGTGTAGAAACAGGCAGGTAGTGTTAACAGAAATTTCCTCCACATGTCGTCCAGGTAAGAGAAGGTATAAAGTAGCTATAAAAAGATTGTAGTTATACTGTGTCCAACACTCATGCTCCAACCCAAGGCTGCAAATGACAACAAGATAAGTGCCTACACCAAGTGGTCTCCCCCAAGAAATGTTCAAAAGTGTCATGCTGTCACATCTACTGGTTCCTGCTGCCAACAACCAGAGTGACCAATAGAAACCAAGACAGAGTAAGGCACGCACAGACACACACACACACACACACACACACACACACACACACACACACACACACACACACACACACACACACACACAGTATGAGTGCACATATGTAACCCTGACTATGTGAATATGGGTAGAAACAGTCAGGTAGTGTTAACAGAAATTTCCTCCACAGGTCTTCCAA
Organism: Protopterus annectens; assembly: GCF_019279795.1. Taxonomy (NCBI): domain Eukaryota; kingdom Metazoa; phylum Chordata; order Ceratodontiformes; family Protopteridae; genus Protopterus; species Protopterus annectens. The sequence goes on along the minus strand of NC_056727.1, from coordinate 771,549,910 downwards.
GTAAGAGAAGGTATAAAGTAGATATAAGAAGCCTGTAATTATACACCATGTACAAACATACCACTGCCCAACCCAAAGTCATAGGTTGTTGTAATAATACATGTAGAGTAATGATTAGAGCAATGATCATTAAAGCTGTGATCACTGCAAGAATCTGCATTTGCTAATTGACATCTCTCCCCCCCCACCTTATCTTCACCAATTATTTAAACACATAAATGAATGGGTATGTTTATCCCCAGACCTACCATTGGGACATGTGTCCTATTGTTCTACAAATGTTGAAATGTTTTCCAATTAAAGTTCCCTGTTCAAATACTATCATTGATAGCCTGTTGCTATCGATGTAACCTGCATGCCAGTGTAATGCCCACTGTGGTTCCATATATGCACGTGCTCTGTTTGCTATGCAAATGTTCCAAATTGGTTGTTTTGGGTTAATGGGAATACTCATGCATGCTGTTATAACCAATCCTGGAATGTGTTTACCATTACTAGCCAACATATGATCTAAAACTGCAACACCATAGCACATGTGGGAAGGCTGATCCCAGTGGATCTGCCTCTCCCCACCTCATCTGGCTGTGGCACTGGGCCCCAGCACATCTGGGACCCACCTTGGGACCTCCTCATCTGCTGGTCCTGCACCACTTTTGGGTGTAACTGCCCCAGGGGATGGGGCTCGTCCCCCCTTGGCACTGGGGAGGACAGGATCCTGTCATCCAAAGCCAGGTCCAGGGTCTGTTTTTCATTTTACATTTTCGTGACTTGGAGTTTTATTTTGGTGTTCTCGAGGGATGGATGAGTTTCGTGCATCTCATCTCTTTTACAGTGTAGCTAGCTCTGCAAAGAATTGCGAGGTCTGCTACACCAGCTTGAGGGCTGCATGGTATGTTTAGAGGGTCAGCCTGCCCATCCTGCTCAGCCCCCAGCACAGCCACCTTTGGGGCTGTGAAGGTGCAGTGGCGATTGCCCATGGGTGGGGACCTCAGTCCCACTGTATCCGTTTGTGAGCTTGTATGCTTCTGATTACCAAACACCCCTCACCGTCCAAACTGTTTACCCCCACATGTGTCATATACTGCCCCTCTATGCTGTCTTGTCAGCCTCATCTGTCTTCCTACCCAACCTACCTCCCGAAATATACCTACTATCCTTCCCTAACATCCCACTCTCACCTTAGGAAAAAAAAGGGCAATCTGTTCCCAAAAAAAATGTAGCCTCATACATAGCTGTCTATTTCACGTGTCCACTGGACATATGTAACCTGGTCTAATTGGCTTCACAATAAATTATTGTTTTCCTCACCCCTCTCACAGGGGTTTGAGTGTAAAAATTTACCTCCAAACACAGTATATATGCACAGCTGTTGATGTAGAACAAATGGACAGCTATGGATCTTCCCTACACCCATCCTGCACATCCCTAGCTATCTTTCATATTGTTTTTCCCTCTTCGTGCCCCCTTTTTTACCCCTTTCCTATCACTCCATTTTTGTTTTCTTTTTAAGAAATTAGCATGGGGGTAAGTGGGAGGAAGCCTATAAATATATATATATATATATATATATATATATATATATATATATATATATATATATATATAAGAAACCACAAACCCAGAGCGAGGGCTAAAGAGCATACAATAATATGCTTAGATTTAGACAGATCTTCCCAGTGCATATATACGCCCAAAATTGGCGTCCGTGTATGCAAGTATAATACAACAGCTTAGTATGTCCACAATCAAGCATACATAGCGTTCAACAATAAGCTTAAAACGGACCTTCCCAGTTCGTATACACCGCCAAAATTGGCATCCGTAAATACAGATATAGTACGGTAACTTGTTGTATATGAATAATTAAGCATAAACGGCCACTACCATACTGCAGAAGTTCTGGCATTCAAAGCAAAACAGCAAATGCTTCCAAAAGTAGCTTCCAATAAATCCACAAAAGATCGATAACACCATTCGGTTCAAGTCAAACTACCGTTTAATAGTGCTAAGAGAAGCTTCAGACAAGAATTTAAACATAATCTCACAAACTCTTAGGTCTCCTCCCACGAGCATCCAAAAAAATATTTAAAGTGCCAGTGCAGAGTTCATTAACCTTGCTACTGCAAAACTTTTTACAATAAAAACAAATGCATTAACGTATGCTAGTAAACATACAGAACCATAAAAAATATAAACGCAATAATGCTGCATCCTAAATTCAAAATATGAAAATGACTGAAGCTATAACATTACTTAAACTAAACATACAGAGCTTCTACAGTAGGACATAGCATAGACTACATAATATTATATCTAAGACATCTTCAAAATAAGCTTGAAGCTAAAATTCCTGTAACTAATATACAAAACTTCTTTAAAAACCACAATGATTAAAAACTTCATTAACCTAACTATCAATATTAAAAATCATGATTAATCATTGATAATTAATAATTATGAATAGCGGTGTTATTAATCGCTATATTAAAAATAGATATCTGACTATTGAATTCATATAGAAATGAATCAAATACATGTGACAAAATATAAAAGATATATAGAAAATGTATAAAAAATCATACATGCCTATGTGCAACTAACCAAATATACTCGTGGTGGTGGCCCCCATGGATGTGAATTGGGCATAACTAAAAAAGAAACTAGAACTAAAACTAAATAAATCATATATCCACCCATGTGACAAGGGCACATAAGCTCTACAAATTGTAATGCCCATGTGTTGAAAGAATATATGTAATGCACATGATACACATAGTTAGCATATAACCCATTTGTTCAACTAGATAACCGTCTCAGAACAAAATGCCAATAATTCAATGTATCCTAGCAAAACAATTAGGATGGCAATAGGTCGTAAGTAATACTTGTAGACCTATGAATTATCTCAATGGTCTTCCTTTCAAGTGAGGTTTTATTGACAGTACCTCATTTAGGGCCAGCCTACACATCCATCTTAGCTCGGCTTTCTGAGATTGGTTATATCACCTAGCCTCGGACTGGGTTCCACTACTTGAAAACTTGAAATAGGAAAGTATGCATTGGACCCTCTCTAAGGGTGTGCTTGGCTAGGGCACTATACTCTTGTTTTCTGGTTAGACAGTTTAGTCTTGCCCACATAAAATGAAAAACATACAACACAATGGGCTACGTACACAATATTTCTTGTACTGCAGTCACTACTGCAATTGATAGTCCAAAGATGGCCGGAAACCGGTGTTCGTAGTAGTGGGATTCGTCTATGAATTTACATTGTAGACATTTCCCACATTTACTGGTTTTCTCAAAACCTGTTCTCTCATAGGTGGTAATACTTCACACAGCAGTCTCTTGAGATTTAACATATTACTAAAAACAAAGTTCGGACTGGATCCTACTATCCTCATGATGTTATCCACTGCAGTGAGGATGTTCCAATTCTTTAGAATTATGGATTGAAGTTTTGTCCATAAGGTATGACAAAACCCAACGATCTGTCCCCATAACACTCAATGGGTTTACCTACTTGATCAAGGCCCACCGAACAGGTATGGCTTGGCTCGATGCTCCCTGAGGTCATTCATTTCTCTATATACCTTCTGAATTTCATCATGCGTGTAAGAACGTGCCTTAAGCCCTTCACTTAGCTCATTCAACCCTGTGTGATAATCATCCTCCTTCGTTGATAGCCTCGAGACCCTCATGGCCTGGCCCTTAATAATGTTCTTAAAGATGTGGGGAGGATGCATACTCTCCCTATGAAGGAACGAGGGTTTGTAGCAGGTTTTCCGATGTATCTTAGTATTGATCGAGCCTTCTGTCTTGAATAAAGTTACATCTAGAAAGTCAATACTTGCAACATCATAGTTCATGGTGAACTTTAGAAAGGAACTGCTGGAATTCAACCTTTGATGAAAAGATTGTAGTTGTTCAATGTTCCCTTTCCATAGAAAAATGAGGTCATCCACAAACCTCCTGTAAAATAAGATGTGTGGATCATGTATAACATATGCTCAAAGGTCGCCATGACTAAATTGGCATAGCTGTTGGCACATCTAGTGCCCATTTACCTGCTTATAGCAGGTTCGCTTATAGGAAGATGTTGTTTTCCAGGACTGTTTCCATGAGTAACAGTAGGAATTCAGTCCTGCCTTCATCAAGCTCAGAGTGGCTCCTAAGGTACGAATGTAGCATTTGAAGACCCTCGTCATTAGGGATACACGTAAACAATGATGTTACATCCATAGTCACAAAGACTATGGAATCAGTCCTCCCTTTATCAAGGGTACAAACTAGCATGTGTAGCTCTCTAAGTAGATGTTCAGTATCCTGAAGAATATAGACTGATTTCTGTATAGGTTGCTTCAATTCATGATCCAAGAACATTGAAAGTGGCTCAGTGAGCCATCCAGACCCTGCCACTATGGGTCTGAAGGGAGGTCGAAGAAGATTCTTGTGTACTTTCGGTAAACCCGAGATGGTAGGGATAACAGGGTGATCAACAAGTAAAAAGAGATGAAGATCCTCATTTAAGTACCCCATGGCCTTACAATCTAATAAGGTTCGAGTAATTTTCACTTGCATATTGCCGACTATATCTGCAGGAACTTGCTCATAAGCTTCATCACTCAGCATGTTCGACATTTCTGTGTCATAATAGGTTGAATCCAAAACTACTACAGAGCCTCCTTTGTCTGCCGGACGTATTATTATGTTGTTGTTGTTCTTGAGGCTATTCAGTGCTTCAATTTGTATTTTGGTTAGGTTCTCAATCAGAGTAGGCTCATGTGACTGCTGTATTTCATAGATATCCTTTTCCACAGCTTTCACAAATATATCCACGTTTGAGTTAGTCGGTGGCATGAAAACACTTCTTCTTTTGAATCCTGTGGAATCATTCTTATTACAATCATGAAATAATAATTTCAACCCAACATTCCTAGCGAAGGATCTTAGAGCTAAGATGGATTGACTAGGATCTATATGAGAAGTGGGTATAAATGACATGCCCTTCTCCAGAACTTCAATTTCTGATTTAGATAGCACATGGCCAGAGATGTTATAAACTAAACAGTTTGGCCCCAAAAGTTCTGAAGAGTCTGTTGTGAGTTTGGGGGAGGGGGTATGTCCTTCTTTTCGATTTAGTCGGATAGGAAAAGGAGCCTCCGTAGGGTTGTGTAATTCCACCCTATCGAGCTGTATTTTCCTTCTAACTGTCCCTGCTAAAGAAGTGCTTATGGGCACTTCATTCTCATTCATGTTGGTAATGGTATCAGTCGTGTTCCCACAGGGAGTAGTGTAAACTGAGGAAACTACATTCTCCGTGGGTGATTGCATATCATCCAGCACATCTGCTGAATGATCTCCATGGGCGGAAGAGGGAACCATGGCTGGGTTTTTGTTGGATGGAAGTACTACTTTAGTAGAGGCAACTTGCTCATTGTGACTAATGCCATCGTTGCTATGGCTAGAGTTAGTATTGTTGCCAGTGCTAGATGTATTAACGCTAAATGAGGTATGGCCATGTCTGTTCATCGACCTATTAGTGCCAGGAGTACCTCTGGTATAAGTTGCCTTGTTCTGTATACTACCAGGTCTTCTATTTGTTTCCTGGTCATTTCTACCTTCAGGTAGCGTACGTGGCCAAACAAAGACATGTTGCTCTGAAAAATCTTTAATATCCCTACTCAACTTCTTCCTCTTATTGTTGAGTAGGTTGGCCTCATAGCGACCCACTCGATCGAATAACTCGTGCATGTAAAGTTCAGTCGCATTGTCTCCTATGATGTTATTCAGACGTTGATGTAGGCTGTCCATGCTCTTCTTACATTCTTCCTCAATGGGAAGGAAGAAGTCAATGAGGAGCCTGATGTATGCCCGACTGGCATCCAAATTGATTTGTTGCCACTTCTGTAGTAGTCCCGGATAGAGATTTCCATAGGTCGGCATGTTCAGGATCCTTAGACCCCTTGGTATAACACCCTTAGCTAGACAAGCCTCCATATGGTATCTCTGAGTTTGGAGATGTTTGAATCTGAATATATCATTGTCAATATCCCTCTTAATGTTTTTAACAAGGGTTTCATCCCTCATTTCATTCTCATTGCTGATTATAGAAGAATGACCATCAAAATTCACTAGTGGATTGTCAATATCTTTCATCAAATCTCGTATGTGTATTCTGAATTGAGGCGCTTTGCCATTAGTCAAGTTTTCGCCCACAGCTCCTTGCATGTTAGATATATGAAAAAAGCCTCCAAAACCCAGTTAACAATTGTAAGAAACCACAAACCCAGAGAGCATACAATATGCTTAGATTTAGACAGATCTTCCCAGTGCATATATCGCCCAAAAAATAAGTGTCCGTGTATAACGACAGCTTAGTATGTCCACAATCAAGCATACATAGCTCAACAATAAGCTTAAAACGGACCTTCCCAGTTCAGATACACACCGCATTGCATCCGTAAATACAGATATAGTACGGTAACTTGTTGTATATGAATAATTAAGCATAAACAGCCACTATCATACTGCAGAGGTCCTGGCATTCAAAGCAATACAGCAAATACTTCCAAAAATAGCTTCCAATAAATCCACAAAGAGTCGATAACACCATTCGGTTCAAATCAAACTACCGTTTAATAGTAAAGCCACGGCTAAGAGAAGCCGCTTCTTCAGGACAACAAGTTAGTTCATTAAGGCAGAATTTAAATATAACCTCACAGACGCTTAGGTCTCCTCCCACCAGCATCCAAAGAGATTTTTAAAGTGCCAGTATAGGGTTCCTTAACCTTGCTACTGCAAAACTTTTACAATAAAACAATGCATTAACGTATGCTAGTAAACATACAGAACCATAAAAAATATAAATGCAATAATGCTACATCCTAAATTTAAGGTATAAAAATACCTGAAGCTATAACATTACTTAAATTAGACATACAAAGCTTCTACAGTAGGACATAGCATAGACTACATAATATTATATCTAAGAAATCTTCAAAATGAGCTTAAAGCTAAAATTCTTGTAGCAAATATACAAAGCTTCTTTAAAAACTACAATAATTAAAAACTACATTTATCTAACTATCATTGTTAAGAATTGATAATTAATCATTAATATTTAATAATTGTAAATAGCAATGTTATTAAACGCTATATTAAAAATGGATATCTAACTATTAAGGTCATATATAAATGAATCAAATACATGTGACAAAATATAAAAGACATATAGAAAATGTATAAAAAATCATACATGCCTATGTGCAACTAACCAAATATACTCGTGGTGGTGGCCCCCATGGATGTGAATTGGGCATGACTGTAAAGGAGACTAAAACTAAAACTAAATGAATCATATGCCCACCCTGGCAACAAGGGCACATAAGCTCTATAAGGTAACAATGGCCATGTGTGGAAAAAATGTATAATACACATGATACACATAATTAACATGGGACCCATTCGTTCAACTAGATAATCATCTCAGAGCAAAAAGCCAATACTTCAATCAATCCTAACAATACAGTAAAGGTGGCAATAGGTCATAGGTGATGCTAACGGACCTATGAATTATCTCAATGGTCTTCCTTTCAAGTGAGGTTTTATTGACAATACCTCATTTAGGCCCTTTTCTCTGTGCGCAGCCAGCCTACACATCCATCTTAGCTCGGCTTGCTCTGTGAGATTGGTTATATCACCTAGCCTCGGACTGGGTTCCACTACTTGAAAAACTTGAAATAGGAAAGTATGCATTGGACCCTCTCTAAGGGTGTGCTTGGCTAGGGCACTATACTCTTGTTTTCTGGTTAGACAGTAACCCAGCCATGGTTCCCTCTTCCGCCCATGGAGATCATTCAGCAGATGTGCTGGATGATATGCAATCACCCACGGAGAATGTAGTTTCCTCAGTTTACACTACTCCCTGTGGGAACACGACTGATACCATTACCAACATGAATGAGAATGAAGTGCCTATAAGCACTTCTTTAGCAGGGACAGTTAGAAGGAAAATACAGCTCGATAGGGTGGAATTACACAACCCTACGGAGGCTCCTTTTCCTATCCGACTAAATCGAAAAAGGTCGTTAGAGAACGACAATCTACAGGGGGCCAAAAAGAAGGACATACCCCCTCCCCCAAACTCACAACAGACTCTTCAGAATTTTTGGGGTCAGACTGTTTGATTTACAACATCTCTGGCCATGTGCTATCTGACTCAGAGATTGAAGTTCTGGAGAAGGGTATGTCATTTATACCCACCTCTCATATAGATCCTAGTCAATCCATCCTAGCTCTAAGATCTTTTGCTAGGAATGTTGGTCTGAAGTTATTATTTCATGACTGTAATAAGAACGACTTCACAGAATTCAAAAGAAGAAGTGTATTTATGCCACCGATCAATTCCAATGTGGATATATTCGTGAAAGCTGTGGAAAAGGATATCTATGAAATGCAGCAGTCACATGAGCCTACTCTGACTGAGAATTTAACCAAAATACAGATTGAAGCATTGAATAGCCTCAAGAACAACAACAACATAATAATACGTCCGGCAGATAAAGGAGGCTCTGTAGTAGTTCTGGACTCAACCTATTATGACACAGAAATGTTGAACATGCTGAGTGATGCAGCTTATGAGCAAGTTCCTGCAGATATAGTTGGTAACATGCAAGTGAGAATTACACGAACCTTACTAGATTGCAAGGCCATGGGGTACTTAAGTGAGGACCTTCATCTCTTTTTTGTTGTTGATCACCCTGTTATCCCTACCATCTCGGGTTTACCGAAAGTACACAAGAACCTTCTTCGACCTCCCTTCAGACCCATAGTGGCAGGGTCTGGATGGCTCACTGAGCCACTTTCAATGTTCTTGGATCATGAATTGAAGCAACCTATAAAGAAATCAGTCTATATTCTTCAGGACACTGAACATCTACTTAGAGAGCTACACATGCTAGTTTGTACCCTTGATAAGGGGAGGATTGATTCCATAGTCTTTGTGACTATGGATGTAACATCACTGTTTACGTGTATCCCTAATGACGAGGGTCTTCGAATGCTACATTTGTATCTTAGGAACCACTCTGAGCTTAATGAGGGCAGGATTGAGTTCCTATTGTTACTCATGGAAACAGTCCTGGAAAACAACATCTTTCTGTATAAACGAACCTGCTATAAGCAGGTAAAAGGGGTCGCCATGGGCACTAGCTGTGCCAACAGCTATGCCAATTTAGTCATGGCGACCTTTGAAGAAGCATATGTTATACATAATCCAAACATCTTATTTTACAGGAGGTTTGTGGATGACCTCATTTTCTTATGGAAAGGGAACATTGAACAACTACAGGCTTTCCATCAAAAGTTGAATTCCAGCAGTTCCTTTCTCAAGTTCACTATGAACTATGATGTTACAAGCATTGACTTTCTAGATGTAACTTTATTTAAGACAGAAGGCTCGATCAATACCAAGATACATCGGAAAACCTGCTACAAACCCTCGTTCCTCCATAGGGACAGTATGCATCCTCCTCACATTTTTAAGAACATCATTAAGGGCCAGGCCATGAGGGTCTCGAGGCTATCAACGAAGGAGGATGATTATCACACTGGGTTGAATGAGCTAAGTGAAGGGCTCAAGGCACGTTCATACACGCATGAAGAAATTCAGAAGGTATATAGAGAAATGAATGATCTCAGGGAGCATAGAGCCAAGCCATATCTGTTTGGTGGACGAAGTCATGTAGATAAACCCATTGAGCGTTATGGGGACAGATCATTGGGTTTTGTCATACCTTATGGACAAGGCACGTACCAACTCCAATCCATAATTCTAAAGAATTGGAACATCCTCACTGCAGAGAATAACATCATGAGGATAGTAGGATCTAGCCCGAACTTTGTTTTTAGCAATATGTTAAATCTCAAGAGACTGCTGTGTGGTACGAGAAGTATTACCACCTATGAGAGAACAGGTTTTGAGAAAACCAGTAAATGTGGGAAGTGTCCACAATGTAAATTCATAGACGAATCCCACTATTACAGACATCCGGTCTCTGGCCATCTTTGGACTATCAATTGCAGTAGTGACTGCAGTACCAGAAATGTTGTTTACGTAGCCCATTGTGTTGTATGTTTTTCGTTTTATGTGGGCAAGACTAATAGAACTCTTCGAGAGAGGATACGTGATCATTACTATTGTCTAACTAGAAAGCAAGAGTACAGTGCCATAGCCAAGCACACGCTCAGAGAGGGTCCAATGCATACATTCTTATTTCAAGTTTTTCAAGTAGTGGAACCTAGTCCGAGGCTAGGTGACATTGCTAATCTCACCGAGCAAGCCGAGCTAAGGTGGATGTGCAGGTTAGCTGCGCATAGGGATAAGGGCCTGAATGAGGTATTATCTATAAAACCTCACTTGAAAGGAAGAACATTGAGATAGTTCACAGGTCCGTTAGCATCACCTATGACCTATTGCCACCTTTACTGTATTGTTAGGATTGATTGAAGTATTGGCTTTTTGCTCTGAGATGATTATCTAGTTGAACGAATGGGTCCCATGTTAATTATGTGTATCATGTGTATTATACATTTTTTCCACACATGGCCATTGTTACCTTATAGAGCTTATGTGCCCTTGTCGCCAGGGTGGGCATATGATTCATTTAGTTTTAGTTTTAGTCTCCTTTACAGTCATGCCCTTTCTACATCCATGGGGGATACCATCATGCGTACATGTGGTTAGTTGCACATAGGCATGTATGATTTTTTATACATTTTCTATATATCTTTTATATTTTGTTACATGTATTTGATTTATTTATATATGAACTCAATAGTCAGACATTGATGTTTAAATAGCGTTTAATAACATTGCTATTTTTTAACCATTAAATACTAATGATTAATCATGATTTTTAATATTGATAGTTAGGTTAATGAAGTTTTTAATCATTGTGGTTTTTAAAGAAGTTTTGTATATTAGTTACAGGAATTTTAGCTTCAAGCTTATTTTGAAGATGTCTTAGATATAATATTATGTAGTCTATGCTATGTCCTACTGTAGAAGCTCTGTATGTTTAGTTTAAGTAATGTTATAGCTTCAGTCATTTTCATATTTTGAATTTAGGATGCAGCATTATTGCGTTTATATTTTTTATGGTTCTGTATGTTTACTAGCATACGTTAATGCATTTGTTTTTATTGTAAAAAGTTTTGCAGTAGTAAGGTTAATGAACTTTGCACTGGCACTTTAAAAATTTCTTTGGATGCTGGTGGGAGGAGACCTAAGAGTTTGTGAGATTATGTTTAAATTCTGCGCCTTAATGGCGCCAACTTGTTTGTCTGAAGAAGCGGCTTCTCTTAGCCGTGAAAGCGCTTACTATTAAACGGTAGTTTGACTTGAACCGAATGGTGTTATCGATCTTTGGTGGATTTATTGGAAGCTACTTTTGGAAGCATTTGCTGTTTTGCTTTGAATGCCAGAACTTCTGCAGTATGGTAGTGGCCGTTTATGCTTAATTATTCATATACAACAAGTTACCGTACTATATCTGTATTTACGGATGCCAATTTTGGCGGTGTATACGAACTGGGAAGGTCCGTTTTAAGCTTATTGTTGAACGCTATGTATGCTTGATTGTGGACATACTAAGCTGTTGTATTATACTTGCATACACGGATGCCAATTTTGGGCGTATATATGCACTGGGAAGATCTGTCTAAATCTAAGCATATTATTGTATGCTCTTTAGCCCTCGCTCTGGGTTTGTGGTTTCTTACAATTGTTAACTGGGTTTTGGAGGCTTTTTTCATATATATATATATATATATATATATATATACATATATATGAAAGCACTTTACATAATCGAATTACTGAAATCTCGAATGTCATATGGTCGAGACCATATGATCGACATTTCAGTAAATCGAATATGTAAAGTTTTAAAAAATAACACTTTACTTACCTTAAAACATTACGTGCACACAGAGGCAAGGCTTCTTGTATGCTCTGTGTGTACGTAATGTTTTTATCTTTTTTGCAGTGTGGACAGGAAGGGGGAAATCTCCCGTTTTGCGCTTCCGCATACAGTACATGGGGGGTGCAGGGGAGCGATGTTTGACTTTTTTTTTTTTTTAGGTTTCATTTTAGAAGTTCAAGTTTCCAAAACTCGATCTTTTGGTCTTGACCATATGAAGTTCGAGATTTTGGGAATTCGAGCTTCTAAAGTGAATCCATATACATATATATATAAAACTGTATATGTATAAATATATATATATATATATATATATATATATATATATATGGAAACATTAATACATGATATATGTAGAGATATACATATAAAATATATACATATATGATATATATATATATATATATATATATATCTGTATGTACCTAAAATAAAATACATATATATATATATATATATATATATATATATATATATATATATCTACATAAATATACATAAATATATAACAGCTACAAACATACAATCTGAGGGTCATGCTGCTGTGCCCTAGAAGTCTAAATCTGAAAATGCACTCACTGGAAGTATTCCATAAAATGTGGAACAATGCTGTCTGTGCTGTAGCAGAGACCTGGTTAAAGGCAGCAGGAAGCATCCCTGCACAACCAGCCTACAACTCATTCCACACCTTTTGTCTGCAGAACTTGGACTGAAGCTCCAAATGTGTTGGTATTTCCATATTCATAAAGGATGCACACACCTCCGCAGTGGTAGACCATCATTATGCAAAGAAGATCCTGCAGGTATAGCTAACATTGGGTATGACAGTAGTTCAAGTTGTAGCCTGCTATAGGTCCTCAAACATGTCCCAAGACTCACGCTGCATGTCTCTAAACACCCTGGAGAATATTAGTGCCCAACCTGACACTCTCATACTGGTTGACTTCAACAACCCCACCATTAACTGGGAAAGCTACTCATGTACCGATGCACTTGCCCACCACATCGACCTGGTCCTTACTAACATGGGTGACTGTTGCTGTACACTAATAGTCAATTCCTCCCTTGTTATATCTGACCACAAAGTAATCACCTTTGGAAATCTACAGCCAACCCACCCCACTCCTCTGCACAGGTAACCACCATGAAAAGCCTTTCCAATGATAACTAAGACCTCCTAAAAACATAGGTGGCTAATCTCACAGGAGCCATGCAAATGGAGACTAGATGTATGACTACTGAATCAAACAACATTGCACTCTGAACATATACACAAATGCATGGATACCACCATACCCAATAGAATCAAGACCCTCACCTCCAAAAAAAGGAAGCCAATCTGGTGGTCCCCAGCCATAAAGAAACTGTAAAACAGAAGGAGGGAACTGATACAGAGTAAGGTAAAGTCCCAAGACTGAAAAAAACCCTTATCAGCCTCAATTAAAAGTTGAGATCCCTCATCAAATACTACAAAGTTAGCGGTGAAAACAGAATTGGAGCACATAGTAAAGACAACCACAAAGCCTCATACAGTTATGTAAAGAATCTCCATGGCAATACCAAGATTTGCTCTGAGCTACTAGACAATGGTACCTCCTAGACTGAGCCAACAAATATTGCCAATATACTGGCTGACATATTGAGTGGAAACTGTACCCCTCTCCCCCCCAAAGGGCCAATCGCAATACCAGTACACTGTCACGCACCCAGTATTACTGCTGCAAAGGTTAAAACACAACTGTCTAAGGCCAAGAATTCAGCTTCTATAGGATCTGACAATATCCCTGGCTGTGTTCGTCATGAAGTACAGAGTGACCTGGCACCTCACTTGTGTGCTCTGTTCAAGCACAGCCTCAGTTCAGGCTTTGTCCCTACTGAATTGTGCACTGCTATAGTCACCCCTCTCCACAAATGAGGTGCGACTACAGACCCTGAGAACTAGCACCCCAATTGTCTGACAAGTCTGTTATGCAAACCTATGGAATGCATCATCATGCACCTAATAAACAGGAATATGGGAATCCGCAGACTCAGGATCCCACACAGTTTACTTTTGTGAAGGGTAGGTCATACCTGCTCAATCAACCTGGTCAACTTCTTGGAGTCAGTCACCTGAGTTGTGGATGAAGGCAAGGTAGCACATACAGCCTACCTTGATCTGGACAAAGCCTTTGATAACATTCCCCACTCAGGCATCATGCAAAACTCACTAAGCTAGGCATCAACCTCTATATCACTAGGTGGTTTGCAAAATGGGTCACAGATAGGAATTATAGTGTGGAAATAGCTGACTCCAAGTCAGACTACTGAGCAGACATAAGTAGAGTCCCATAGGGTTCTGTCCTGGGTCCTCTCGTGTTTGGTATCAACTTCTCTGAAGTCCATGCTAACATAAAGGGACTCTGGCTGACAATGTTTGCAGACAATTGCAACTTGGGAGCTATTATTAACTACCCAAGTGATATTGGCATTCTACTGAAAGGCCTCACTGAGACCAATGACTTGTGTCAAAGCCATGGCATTAAGCTCAATGTCAGAAAATGTGTTGTCATCTCCTTTGGGGAAAACCCTGTTCCAATGAATTACCACATTGATGGTAGTCCCCTGAACAAAGAAGGCGTAAGAGATCTGAGTACACAGGTTGACAGCAATGTCTCTTTTAACCACCACATTGCCACTGTGGTCAGAAAGTCCTTCTATGTGGCACATCTCAGTACTAACACATTAGCATCCATGAAGAAAGAGGTCATTGTCCCCCTGTACTCTTCTTGACAGAGTGACATAGTTTGTTTCAGCATATATATTCTGATGGATGTGAGGTAGGTAAATTAAATGTATGTCCTCATTGTCATATCATCACAGTGATTTATCAGAGAAATGAGAATAGTCTGTAAAACATACCAGAAATATGAACAATAAACCTGGACATCTTGAAACAATCCAGCCAGTTGACATGTATGGTCAGAATCCCTTACTGCAATGAATCTGGACCAAGGCCGGCAAAGTGGTGTGTGGAAGCCATGAAAATGGGGATGTATCTGAAGTACTGGCATAGATAAGCTTACACATTTTCTGTAGTAACACCCTCCTGTGTACTCTAACATATGTTTAGTGAAATATCACAAGTAACTGAATTAGGGAATCTGCTATAGGTAATTATACATGTATTTGCAAATATATCAGGTACTACAGGGATGTAACAGCACTGACAAACAGACACCAGTGTGAAAGTCCATACCCACAACCAATATCACCACAGTCACAGTCACATACTGGTAAGTCAAGTGAACAGTAGAGTATACAGACTGTGTGAACAAATACATCATTGTTTGCCACTCACACACTAGCCCTACATATACAGTCCCAATTCTCAGTGTAATCTGAATCCTGACCTTGGTCCAGGACATGTCTCAGTCTGCCTGTACAAACACATACAGCCAATAGATCAGCAGAAGCTGGAGCTGCATGCACAGTCAAATAAAGAAGGAGCCATAACACTTACAACCACCCCCTCCATATACAGCCCAAATAACATGTACACATGACATGTGTGCACAGTCCTGACAGTCTGTTAACAATGGGCAGATATACACAGGCCTCTCACATGTACAGGTCACCTTAGAATGTACAGGCTCAGGACTCATATCTATGCCTCTTCCCTGACATGTCTGTGGGTCTACTGGATCACTGGGATGGTAGCAGGAATGAAGGCAAGAAATAATTATAATAAATATGTATGAGCCTCACTGACATCTGGACAAAGCCTGACATCATTTGGGGACAGAGGCACAAACACAGGGGTAGATTTGACATATTGCTGTCATACATTGAGACAGTTTCAGATGTTACTGGGTTTGCTGTAACATATCCTTTATGAGGAATACGATGTCAGTAATACCAATAGATGTGAGTATTTGCTGACTGCATTCCCGAGAGTCCACGACTGATTTACCAAAGACACCAGCTGTCTGAGGAACAGACAAAACATAATAGGCAAACATGTGGCCAGTCTGTCGACAGTGTGCCAGTGGAAATGTATGTCAAAGACATATCACTGTCAGATGTGAAGTCAGTGAATGCATGTCCACACAAACCTTGTCAATCTATCAATCCACCATGTGTATAACAGCACTGATGACATAGAATCTCGGCAAAAATCTGAGGATATGTCCTCAATGTTGTTTGGCTGTCTCCACATTTCCTGTCCTGTGATGTATTGCCACCTACTGTATGTGAATCTGTAGCCCACCACCTCTGTAATGTCCCTCACACAGGCAAGGAAAAGGGGCAAGGCCCACATTAAGGAATGTCCCATATGTCGGAACTAGCAGCAGTGTCCAGGCCCACAGCACAATTTTATGTAGGCACCTACATAGTGGTATGACCTTAGCAATACCTGACATCTGCACATCTGTACAGAGGGCAGACTGAAAGTAGATAGCCAACAGGTTATGCATTAGGATGAATGTTTTGAAAGATAGAAGTCTGAAACTGAAAGGTATGATATTACTACATGACAGCAGTCCTCAATGACATATCCAAAAAACATATTAGTCTACAGTTAATATCATAATATCAGATCAGTATCCAATAGGAGATACATAAAAACATACAGCTCAAACATTAATAACAAGATAGTCAGTACTCAGAGTCCCAGCTTTGCATGCAGGGGTGTATGGTTCTAGTACTCCAATCTGCAATCTACTTTTACTTGGAAAAGCACTGTTAAAAGTACTAACATAATGATACATTATGTGTTAAACTATTTTTGTCAATCAGTGCACTGTAGCTGGTGTAAAATGCAAGTATGACTGCATACAACCTGGGATACTACCCATGTATAAAACAAATACAATGAAAAAAGATTGTGTTACTACCTATATATACCCAGGTGTCCCATACAGTATCGTCACACCCCATGCTACTGTAATGACAGCACATTGAAGCATGTTATGTACAGGAAATTAAATATACTCATTAAAGATGTCATTACTCTACTATTTTATCAGACTAGAATGTGATAAATGGCTACAAGGGCTAAGCAATGCTTAGCAGGTTTAAACATTGCTTAAATGTAAATGCTAAGCAGATTTGCGCACTGGTAAGCGAAGTCTACAGGGTGTAAACACCTATTCATTTAAACTACCAGCCGACACAATGTAACACCAGAAACTTGTAAATAATAAACCGGCTCAGCTCCTCAGACACTGCAAACTTTAATAGACCAAAAGAGTGAAAAAACTCATATTAAATCTATACATATGAACAGATAACTGAGCGCTTACACCCGCATACATAGTCAGGCATCATCAGAGTAAAAGAGCCCTTCATGTTTGTTACATTTAAAGCTATTAGTTACAGACACACCTCTCTAGGCAACCAACCCCAACCAAAGAGCAATTTATAAATTAAAGTCACAATAAAACATCATTCTAATGCTTGTTGGAAAGCACAGTTACTTATAACTAGAAAAGATATTATTCAATTTAAAACACAAACATTTAAAAAAATCTGTATATAGACATGTTTGTATAAAAGTAGCAAATACAAATAATAAATAATAATAATAATAATATAGTTAACATTCTTCAAACAAATGTGGATTTATACTTTAAAATGCTAGAAACTGAGATGTGATCATTAATGTCTGGAGGTCTAGATGCATCCAGCCTCAACTGCCAGATGCACTCCTTGATTCTGTACATAACAACTGTCCTTTTATGAGTGTTTCTTCAAACTGAGGAACAGACTTATTGCAAAACAGTACCTTGGAACCCACTACTGTCCCCATGGTGAGATTTACTCAAATGTACGGCTATAGAACTGTCTTCTTTCTTATCAGTAATATATCCCATATGTTCCAACAGCCTAGTTTTAAAACACGTGTTACTCTCCCTCACATATATATTACAAGGGCATCTAAGAGCATTCTCCACACACCAACCTCTTGAATGTACAGACTCCAACATGTTTTCCAGCCTTTCCCCTCAGCAAGAATGACAGCACTGAATAATGATAGATCATTATACCTATCAACCTCCTACTGTATGACATCTGGACAAAGTCTGACATAATTGGTGGACAGAGGCCCAGATACATGGCCATACTTGAAATATTGCTGTTATACACTGAGAAAGTTGCTGGTGTTACAGGGTTTATTGTAACATATCTGTTTTCGGGGATATGAAGTCAGAAACACACACAGATGTTACCATTTACTGACTGCAATCCTCAGAGTATGCTAATGATTTACCAAAGAAAACAAAATGTGTGAGTAACACACAAAATGTAAGAGTCCAACCCCTGGCCAGTCCGTGAATAGCCCGACAGGTGAGAGTTATGTCAACTACATAACACTATCAGACTTAAAATCATGCAAAACAGCCATATCCACACAAGCCCTGTCAAACTAGGATTACTTCAAATGTATAATGGCAATACTTGCATTCTGTTACCATGTCTGGAACATCCTCCCCCAGTTTGTTGGCCTGTCTCCAAAGTCTTTGTTGTAAGAGGTATGTTTAACTACCCTCTGTGGTGCTGTTTGTCAGACACCTCCATGAAGTTCAGCTTACAGGCCAAGGAAAAGGGGCAACACTCACATGAAGTACATAGTTATAGGACTGTGTTTCCATGCTATTCTCTCTTGAATGATACCACAGCTGTTTTACATGCAATTAGAATGTGTGGGACTACAATTCGTCCACACGGCATCAGCTGATCATGAGCATTACCTACAAAAGGCAAGCTGCTGCCTGTGCAAAACAGATGTAAAACCTGCATCTATCTGAGAGAGAGAGAGAAAGAAAGAAAGAGGAAAGAAAGAAAAACAAAAACAAAACAAAAACATCCACAGCAACAGAGACCCACACACTGAAACTGTGGAGAACAGCAACTGATCCAGAAAAATAAATAATAAGGTATGTCAAACAACTAAGCATGTAATGGAATGTAGTAGGGGTATGTAAAAGTGGAAAATAGGAAGCTCAACAAATATTTCTCAACAATTGCTGTACTGATATATTGCTGATTACAACCTATGGCCATAGCATCTGTGTCTGTCTGCAGTGACATACAGCACAGCTCATGCCCCTTACTCACCCCAGGGAAGGATGGCTAACATATGACTACTAATGGAGTGTGTGTTGAACAATACTGTCTGTGACACTGCCAGGTCAGCTACTGGAATATCACATATATCCATGTGTTAATTGTGAATACAAGTATGATATACATGTTTGTATCAGAAATGTGAGGGACCTGTACAGGGCATTTGCATAGTACAATACTGTTGCAGCTGTGTGTGTGTTGAACTGCATATCATATACTGAGCTCATACCATTTAACTGTCCACTGTTAGGCACACTGACCATATGTGTGCCTCAGGTTTGTAGTAATGTACTCAAAGAGTTGTGTTATGTCTGCCAAATAACTGGCAACCTGTGAACACTGCTATTACAACCTTTCCTTCTCTTTCATGTGTCTGTTCTCGTCAGGGGTCACCACAGGAGATCATCTGTCTCCATGTCTTCTAGTCCTCTGTATCTTGGTCTGTCAAACCAACCAGATGTATGTCTGCTATCACCACATACATACACCTTATCTTAGGCCTTCCGCTTTTCCTCTTACCTGGCAGCCTCATCCTCTCCCAAATATACTCAGCATACCTACTCATCACATGTCCGGACCAATATCATCCTGTCAGTCTCTGGCTTTGTCCCCAAGCCATCCAAACTGGCCTGGCCCCTAACTTACATGTTCCTACCCTTGTCCACCATTGTCACACCCAGTGCAAATCGTAATGTCATTTACTCTGCTATGTCCAGTTTTGTCTCCTGCTTTTTTTATCAATGCCACTGTCTACAATTCATATAACACAGCTTGTCTGCCCACCCTCTTGTAGACCTTTCCTGTCACTCTTAATGGAACTTGTCTGTCACAAATCACACCTGACACTCCTCTCCACCACCTGCAGCATGCCCATACTCTCTTCTGTACCAATCCCCCACACTACCCATTACTCTGAACTGTTGTTCCCAAGTATTTAAACTTATCCACCTTTGCAATTTGTACTCCCTGCATACTCACCATTCCTCTATCCTCCCTTCCATCCACACACATATATTCTGTCGTAGTTCCACTGACCAACATTCCTACCCTCTCTAGACCATAACCCCACCTCTCCAGGGTCTCCACAACCTACTCTCACTACAGACCACAATGTCATCTGCAAACAGCACATTCAACAGGGGTCCCTGTCTGACCATGTCTGTCAACCTGTCCATCACCACTGCAAATAATAAAGGACTCGGAGCTGATCCCTGATGTACTGCCACCTCCACCTGACATGCCATTGTCACTCCCAACACCGAACTCACCACTGTCACACTAGGCTTGGACATATCCTGTAGCAGTCTTAAGAATTCCTCTCCCACTCCTGATCTCCTCATACAATGCCACATAGCCTCTCTAGGCATCCTGTCATATGCTGTCTCTAAGTTCACACAGACACAATGCAGCTACTTCTGACCTTCTCTGTACATCTCCATCAACACTCTCAGAGCAAACTATGCATCTGTACTGATCTTTCCTGCCATGAAACTATACTGCCGATCAATAATCCTCACCACCCTTCTTAACCTAGCTTCCACCACCCTTTACCATTACCTCATGCTATGACTGATCAATGTTATCCCTCCATAGTTACTATAGCTCTGCACACCACCATTATCCTCATAATCAGTACACAAATACATTTTCCCCACTCCTCATGCATCATCTCACTTTCCAAGATCACAGTAAACAATCTGGCTGAGAAGACCACTGCCATTTCTCCTAAACAACTCCATGCATCCACAGGTATGTTGTCTGGACCAACAGCCTTACCATTCATGCACATCTTCGTAGCTGTCCTTACTTCCTCCTTGATAGTCTGTTGCACTTCCTGATTCAGCAAACCCACATCATCCAACCTCCTCTCTCTCTCTCTCATTCTCCTCACGCAACAGCCCATAACAGTACTGTTTCCATCTGCTGTACACACTGTCCTCACTTGTGAGTACATTTCCCACATTATTCTTTATCAGCCTTATTTGCTGCACATCCCTCCTATCTACGTGCCTCTCTCTAGCCAATTGGTATAGGTCCTATCCTCCATCGCTGGCGTCCAATCTTACATACAACCATTCAGTCACCCCATCCCTAGCCTTTGCCACCACTGTCTTTGCCATGCACCCCATCTCCTTATACTCCTCTCTTCTGTCTTCATCTGTTTGACAATCCCACTTCTCCTTCACCAACCTGTTGCACTGTATACTCCCCTGTACTTCCTAATTCCACAACCAGGTCTCCTTGTCTCCCTTCCTCTGTTCAGATGTCACACCAAGCCCCATTCAACTTATCTCCCTTATCTGACCAGATGTATGTAACCAGACATTTGGTAACACTTTACTACTACCCACTGCCTGTTGTAATTCTTCCCTGAACCCAACCTAAAACACCCTTTTGCAGTATCCACCATTTGATCCGTGGTGTTTCCCTCACACTCCTCCCTCACTTCTTGATCACTAACATCATCCCGCAGACCATCATTCCATGCTGCCTAACCACACTTTGCCCGTCACTACTGTACTGTTTCCAATCCTTTCCAAACAGGCCCACCTGCATAGGGGAAACTCCACCTGTGTGCATCTTCCTCCACTCTTGTCTGTCACCCTATGACACTTAGTCTTATAAGCATACATATTCACCACAGCCATGTCCAACCTCTTTTGCAAACTCCATCACCATCTCACCTTCTGCATTGCTTTGCTTAACATCATACCTACCCATCAATTCTGCATCCCCCTGTCTGCTTCACCAACTTTCCCATTCAAATCTGCTCCAATCACCACTCCCTAACCCTTGGGTGCAGTCATCACCACTTCATCCATCCACAAAGTACGTCAGTCTTATCCATCACACATGCAACTAGTAGAGAATAAGCACTAATAACTGTTATCATTACACCATTAATTCCTAGACACATAGACCTTGCTCTACATGACCTTCTTATCACTGCCATACACACTCTTGGCATAATGCTTCATTAACTTAACATCTACACCATTTCCCCTCACAGACACACCATGTTAAAACTATTTGTACCTGAGTATGATGCACACAGACATAACCCCCTTCCATATTGTCTGTGGCACACACAATATATTCACCTTTCATCTGTCCATCATATCTACTAGCTCTGTGCCATTATCGGCCATACATGCAACAGTAAATGTTCCTACCACTCACTACCACACTCCTAGACATTCCTCTCTCTGCCTGCCATAGGAGCATCACACATCCTCCAGGTATGACTGTGAATGCAAAGGCTACCCAACTATCAACTGATGTACGTGTGTTACAGTGATATGAAGACAGTGCCACAAATGTTGGCCCATAGCCCATCATGTATGTACGGCATTTTCCACATGTCCCACCCTACCAGGTTGACAGAAATGACTGAGCAACAGAAGTGTTATCACAGTGTGCCATACTGACATAGGACAGAAATGTATAGCAGTTATTACCTGCGTAGGTGTATGCATGTATGGTTAGGTGTATCTGGCTGCCTCATAACATATGACATGGGATGCAAAACATCATGTGAATAAGCCATACATGTTGTACACATGCATAATCCTAATGTCTGTGCATCCAACAGAGTTACAATTCTACAGCTACTAGTTGTTCCATTGCCCGGACACAGACATGAGTACTGTCATAACAGGAGTATCAAGTAGAAATAGTAGAGGTATCCAAATATGTTATGACCTTGTGTCCATGCCTACTACAAACAGTTATATGACCACCACATAGCTGTATGGCCACAGCAATACCTAACTTGTACAACCTGTCTCCACCAAAGTAAAGCAAACACCTTTGCTGGGCAACAGTAGTGCACAAAGCACATAATGGGATGCTATACTGGCTGTACAGGGGAAAGTAGAAGTAGGCACCAACTGGCTAGCATGTAATCCTCTGTCTGGATGACCATAGTAGGTCACAGGTGGATTACTGTAAGGCTGACTCTGAGTATAAATCAAACATATCCACTGAGGGCAACCAGAATGCCATCTTCACATATGTTTGCAGTCTCATAGGCAACAACCCAGCCCACCTTGTGATGGTGATCAGTCATAGCACATACACACACACCATCACTACAGCCGACCTGCTGCAGACACGTTTAGGCCAAACATCACCCCCATGGCTCAACATCAATATAGGTGGATATGCAGACCACATGCACCCCTACCCTCATCATCATGGATCAGGTGCACACAGCCCACTTAAATGTGAAAATAGCAAGTCCCCCTGGGGACTGATAACATTCCTGTCTGCATCCTACATGAACTCAGACATATGCTTCCAGCGCCATTACACACTGTATGCGAGCCAAGCCTGAGCAGCATTGACAGCTCATCTGTAAGGAACACAGACACTGTCACCCCTCAACACAAATGTGAATGGTGGTTTATGGAATGTACTGGCCCTCATAGGGGGAATATGACACAACAGGATCAGGAGTACAATGCATGTTCATACAGTGCTGCTAGGTATGGGGTATCTTATGTAGTGGCTCCTGATGATAATTAGTCATGTGCTGTCTCTGTTAGGGTCTGTGCAATGTCCGAGGTCCTGTGATGTATTTCCCTGTTTATGTCTTCCAGATGACATGCAGAGTCAGCCCACCTACACCGAACAGGAGATTGCGGCCATAACTGAGGCCATCCTGGAGAATTATGACATCCTCTTTGGTTTGAGTCACCAACATCAGTGGGGGAGGACCGCCCTATGGGATGCGATCATAGAAAGAGTCAACAACGTGGGCCACCATGGCTGGACATATGATCAGGTCAAGCACAGGGCAACTAACCTGATCCAGTATGCTCGGCAGCAGGCTGCTGCTGTAGTGAGGGACCATTCCACAACCGGTGGGGGGCCAGCCAGAGAGGACCCACTTATAGGTTCATAGGTTCGTAGGTAGGTACTAGGCTATCAGCTCAAGGACCTAAGTAAGGCTACCCAACAAGGTTCCCTGGCTTACGCCACCCAAGAAAGTTAATTTCCTGTTCCCCTGTCGATCAGAGCCACAGAAGTGATCCCTGGGAGAATTTCCTATCCACTCATCAAGATTTATCTTGAAGAGTGCTAATGAGAAACTTTGCTTAACATAGATGGGTAGCTTGTTCCAGAGTATAGGAAGTCTCCGGGGCAGGAAGCTATCTCTCCAGCATGTCCTGTTTATTTGGTGACAAGGTTTAGGTCCCTAGAGCATGTAGCTTGGAGGGATTGGGATTTCTTAAGGTGTAGCATGTCCAACAGCTCTGGGTTTAACATAGCTTTATATGTTAGGCAGATATCTCCTTGGAGTAGGCAATATGCCATAAAGTAAAGCTGAAGTCTTTTGAGATGGTCAGCGTAGGGGATCTGTTTGAGGCCAGTAATCCTCTTTGTGAGGAACTTCTGTGGCCTTTCCAACTGCTGCAGATGTCTTGTGAGGTACATTCCAAAAGGAGCATTGTACTCTATAATGGGTCTAATAAGTGCCGAGTAGAGGGGAACAATGACTTCTTTTTTCCTGGATGAGAACCCTTTTGTGATGAGGTGTGTTGCACAGAACGATTTCCTGACTACTGTGGTGATGTAATTATCAAAGGAGAGACTATGGTCCACCTGGGTCCCAAGGTCTCTTATCACACATTCAGCATTAAGTAGACTGCCATTTATGTGGTAGTTCATGGGTACAGAGTTTTTACCAAAGGGGATGAAAGTGCAATTTTTGGCATTAAGCTTGAGGTCATGCCTCTGACACCAGGCATCTGTCTCAGTGAGGCCCTTCTGTAGGATGTCCACATCATTTGGGGACTAATGGCTCTTAGTTTGTAGTCATCTGTGAACTTCATTAGCCAGAGCCCTTCTGTGTAAGCCTGTACTTCAGAGAAGTAGATACCAAACAGGAGAGGTCCCAGGACTGAACCCTGTGGTACTCCATTTGTCACTGGTTTGAAGTCAAATTTGGAGTCTGCAACTTTTACAGTGCGGGTTCTGTCAGTGAGCCAGGTGGCAACCCATCTTGAGACATAGGGATTTATACCTAGTTTAGTGAGTTTAGCTATAATTCCAGAATGGGGGATGGTGTTGAAAGCTTTGGCGAGGTCAAGATAGGCTGTGTGAACCATCTTACCCTTGTCTACGGCTTTGGTGATTACCTCAAAGAAGTCGATCAGGTTCAGAAGGCATGATCTGCCTTTCACAAACCTGAACTGGGTGAGGTCCAGAGTTTGGAGGTTACCAATGTCTTTGTTGATGAGTTCCATGATGATACATTCCATGGCCTTGCAGACCAGGTTCATCAGGCTAATATGGTGATAGTTCCCAGAATCAGTGGTGGCTCCTCCTTTGTGAAGTGGGATAACTGTTGCTGTGCACCATTCAGTGGGCACAAAGCCTGATGTGAGACTATGAATGAACATGGTGCTTAGGTGAGGAGCCAGTTTGTTCTGAAGTTCGTGTAAAACGCAGCCTGGGATGTTGTCCAGTCCCATGGATGCTGTGTTTTTGGTTTTAGAGAGTGCAGCTTTTACCTGCATACATGTGATTACAGGGACTCTGAATTCTTCCTGTCTAGATATGGGCCCTTTATGGGGTGAGAGGGGGGGTAAAGTAGCACTGAACCTATCTTCCAGGATGTTGGCAATATCAGTTGATTCTGTAATTTTCATACCGTTGTGCTGTAACTCAGAGCAGATCTGGGTGTTGCCATTGAGATTCTTTGAATGTTTTGTGGTTGCCCTTAGAATTAGTGGTGATTTTGTTTTCATAGCTAGCTTTGGAGGATCTTATAAGGGATCTCAGCTTCTTACTGAGGCTGACCAGGCAGCTCCTCCGCTCATGGGATTTTACTCTCTTTTGCAACAGTTTCTTCCTTCTGTTCTAGAGTTTGTTTATGACAGGGGACCACCAGATTGGCTTCCTTTTTTTGGAGGATAGCATCTTGGTTCTGTTTGGGATAGCATGATCCATGCACTCATATAAGTGCTTATAGAGTGCGTTTGTGTAGGATTCAGCAGTCATAACTGTACTGTCCTTCTGCATTTGTATCATGAAGTTCACAACTTCTGTCTTAAGAAGCATGAATTTGGGTTTGGAGAAATTTTTTACTGTGGTTTCCCTAATGGTGGGATGGGGGCGGGATGCAGATATCTAGGGTGATTAGCTTATGGTCAGATCTGACCAACGAGGAGCTGATTTCAGGTGTGGAACACCGGTTGCTCATGTTGATAATGACTAGGTCTTGGATACTGTTGCCCTTGGTGGGGATGTGGATAAGTTGTTCCAGGGCATTGGAATTTATGAATTCCAGAAAGTATTGAGCGAAGGAGTTGGTACATGAGTAGTTTTCCCAATTAATGGTGGGGTGGGTGAAATCAGCCATTATTAGGGTGTTTGATTGAAGGATAGTCGATTGAATGACAGATATTCAGTTTTGCTTCCTACTTACAATGAAAGAGATAATTTGCCTATTATTGTTTGGTTGTTAGTGAAATACTTCACTGAAAGTGGCTATGACTATGAAATAGTCATTATTGATGATAGCAGCCCAGATGGAACTTTGGAGGTGGCAAAGCAACTAGAAAAGATTTATGGATCAGATAAAATACTCCTCAGGCCAAGACCAAAGAAACTAGGATTAGTGGATTTGTCAATAAAAGCATTTTATACAACACATCGGTGAATTGACAGTGTTTTGAGCTTGGCAACATTTGGTGGAGTTATTGGAGGTATGTTAATTTCAGAAGACAGCCTTTATAGTACCACTTCCACTTTAGTTCTCAGTTTTCTGTTTGATTGAACCCTAATATTTTCCAGTATATCAAGAAAAGAGAAGTGGGAATCCTAGGGCATTGTGGGGGATCTGTAGCAAGCTACAATTTGGATTGCAGTTTTGCCCAGAGTTAGTTGCACTTGGATAACCTCGGATGCATTATGCTGCGCAACTAGTCTGGAGGTGTGAATAGCCTTAATGAATATGGACACACCTCTGCCTTTGGTGTTCTGGTCCAGGTTAGAGGGCCGAAGAGTTTGGTATGCGTTATAGCCTGGTAATGCAGGGGTGCTCTCAGTCACTGCACAGATATCGATGTTCTCCATTTTAAGGAATAAGTGAAGGAAGGAGTGAGTGTATTTTGAGATTTATGGAAAAGGAGGAGCTCCTGGCCAACCTTGGGGTGGTCCCCACTAGAACATCAGCACAGGACATAATCGTGGAGGTGGGTAGCACCCAGGCAACAAGCGAGAAGCGTCCAGGTAAGGCAAAAGTGCACATCACTGTACTGAGGTTGCATTACAATTGTATTCCATAGAGTCTTCGGATGCATATGTCAGTGCAAAATACATCAGTGGTTGGGGTTTAGTAATGCACACAAGTGCACATCTATGGTAAAGGACAGCGAAATGTATAATGTCATAGTTTATACTGTACCTGTGCATAACTGGACAAATGCATATTGTGAATCAGCTAACAATACCTCTCCTTCACAACTACCTAGGTCCCTCTTGTCTACATGAGGTACAGCAGACAGAAGCTGGGGAGTATGAGAATTTACTGTTGTGGCTCACCAGTACCCCAGCCATGTTAAGATCATGCATGTGACCATGCACACAACTGTTACAAACAGACAACTTCCAATATCTGCATGATCACTTGTGGTGGTATTAACTACCTAATACCACAGTGTATATCACAGGGGCATATTTGCATTTGTTGTCACATCTCTGTAGCATACCTACCTCACAAACTTGTCATTGCAGGACATCCGGATAAAGATTGCCAAAATGTGGGGACAAAGGGCCAGGATTAGGAACATATCGTATACATTGGTGTTATACAGTGCATATAACAGGTGTACACACCTGTTAGACTGCCAGGTATTTGTGATAAATGACAATGTGAGAACAATACACAAGACCAAACATCTATCCATCCTTTCATATGACCTATAATCTGTACAATGCAATTGTCAAACAAACTAATCTGTTAGTTGACCTAGTATGTGCCATGGACATTGTGCAATAAATTAGATGCATATGTGTGCACACAGTGAAGCCCATACTGTTGTGTAGCAGCATGTGACAAGACCACAGCAGGACATCATATTGGATACACACCTGCCATCAATTACAGACTCTTGGATTAACTGCAGATAACACTCAGCTCACATACCAAGAATATCCCAACATAGATGCACAGTTGCCTGCTTCAGCAAAAGCCATGGCTCACATAAAGCTTAACATGCTGCAAAGGGATCACATTTTAGAAAGGTATCAGCCTTTAGAAGGCTACAGAAACATACCTACAGCATTGCATATGCCATGGAATGTTCCCTATTACGTAAGCGAAGGTTCAATATTGCGAACACCGCTTTATTGACAGCAAAATGTTGAAAAGGCCAAATCCTGAACAAACGGAACAACGATTTTTTTCCTAGGCTGTTTTCAGGACTTTGCAGTTTCCTCCACTGTGGTGTGATCTCGGAGTTGGTATATTTAAGTAGGAGGGTGGGGGGGGGCAAAGCCCCCCACTTTATTTATTTTTTTTGTGGACCAGTGATTTTTTTTCACCAGGATGTGGCCCTGCAGCAAGACCAAGGGGTATGGCAATGTGGTAACACATCTAACATGTCTTAGGCAGGGCACAGGTGTATCTGCATGGATTTCCCAGGTCTGTAACACAGTGATTGCATATGCCTCACAAATTATAGGACTGAGGGCTGTACATAGGTATATGTTGATTTACAACATCTGTTGTAGAGTGGAGAATGGTATGTGTTGTGGTTTGGAAACACTTCCATTTGCTAATAACCACAGCCCCAGGGGATATTCATCAACCTAACACACTGAGATTACTATTCACACGCGCACACACACACACACACACACACACACACACACACACACACACACACACACACACACACACACACAAACACACACACACTTGCCAGTGCTGAGATCCGTAGGTTCATTGCTTCATAGGTGTGTAGTAAATGAATGGGCCTGAAGGCTCTACAAGGCTAGCCCTAGGGAATACCCAGGCATCAGGCCACATGACAATAGTCCCCAGTGTGGCTCATGAGTATAGTCACTGGAGTGGTCCCCAGGGGTGGGTACTGTATTCCCCATCCACTCATCCAGCTTTCTTTCGTGGGTGGTCAGTGATGTGCATTGTTTCACATGTATGTGATTTATATTCCATAACATGGACAGTGTCTGGGCTGTGAACCTGTCCCACAAGCATGTCCTTTGAAGTGTGGAAGTGTGGTTGAGTTCTCTGGGGCATGTTGTGTGGACTGATTGGTATCTTCAAATGTAACATTCCTGACCTAGTTTGGTGAGACATGGCTGTGTAACTGATGTAGTGATTGCACCCGCATAGACAGTATGATACGGGGATTCATTGGAGTTATTGGAGTCTGTCCATACACAGTATGTGTATAAAGCATGGTTTTCTCTTTGTGGGGTATGTTTGCAGGCTCTACAGTTGTTGCAGGTGTCCAGTGGGATACATGCCAAAAGGTCCACTGTACACATTGATTAGGCTACTGATGGGAGTGTACAGGGTGACTATGTCCTTTTACTTGCTGGATAACACAAACGTAACACGTCAAAGTACTTTTTGATGTCAGTGGCACTGTTGTGGTCATCAGACAGCTGGCTGTTAACCTGTGTTACCCATTCTGTTATAACAATGTCACTGTTCAGTGAACTACCACCAATGTATTATTTCATGTGAACCATGGTACTCCCAAAGGTAATGGCGGCTCATCTGCTGGCATTGAGGTAATGTCCAGGGTTCTGACAACAGTCATAGGTGTCAGAATGGCCTTTGTGCATGATGTTAACATCACATGGATTGGGGATGCTACTACCCACCTTACTGTTGTATGCAAACATTTTCAGCCAGGGTGCCTTTGTGTTCTCCTGCACCTCAGAAGGGTAGGTCCCAAACATGAGAGGACATGGGTCCGTACCCTGTGTCACACCAGTCATGTCTGGTCATCGGTTTGACATGGAATCCACTGCAATCACACTGTGGGTACTATCTGTGAGGCAGTTTGCAAGAGAGCTACTGATATAGTGGTTGATGCCTAGCCAAGTGTGTTTATGCATGATTCCTGGTTGGAGAGTGGTCTCTGAGTATTAGAAGGGTGGCCTATATTGTTAACTATTCCATACTGTCACATAGTCATTGCACATGGCACTACACATTTAGGGCTCTAGATCGACTACACCAACCTCTACGGTGTTTGATAAGTGTTGGCCTTGTAATGTGGACATTGAGACATATACTAGATCATCAATATAATAATTTAGCAAAACCCACCCCCCAATGGATCTTGTTATTACACAATCACGCCAACACTCACACAGGATACTGATGACAGATAGAGACACACACACTTGCCAGAACTGAGTTTTGATCCCCTACCTATCTCTATATTGCTACTAGAGCACTACACACTTATCACATGCGCCACAGAGTTTATGGGATGAATGCAGTCCCAAGGTACTTCTAAGGTGTGGAACATCACCAGCCCTTGTAAATAATGGCATTGGGTGATGTAGTGGGTGAGAGATTTCATAAAATACTTCATCCTACACACACATTTACATTTGCCAGGAGTGAGGTTTGCACCTCTATCAAACTATGGTTTCAGACCTTTATGTTACGCATTTACCACACTCACCACTGAGCTTATATGGTTTAGAGTTGCCAACAGGTACTGCTAAGGTGAATGATATCTGCAGGACTGCTAAAGTAGAGCACTGAGAAGTGTACTGGGTGAAATGGGGCCAAAATCTTTAAGGTACAAACATATATATATATATATATATATATATATATATATATATACATACATACATACACACAAACTTGCCAGGAATGAGATTCAAACTCCTACCTATGTAGTTATTGCTACAGCGTTGCTACCCATTTATCACACATGCCATGGAGCTTATAGGTAGAGCAGCATCCAAACATACTGCTAAGGTGAGTGACATCAGCAGCCATTGTAAAGTATTACACTTTGAAATGTACTGGCTGTGTATGGACACAAAATACTTCAACCTAGAGATATATATACACACTCTCACACAAACAGACACACTTTTTCAATTACAGGAACTGAGATGAGAACTTCTACATAAGTCATGTTTTGCACTAGGGTATCATTAGTTATCACAAACACCACATAGCTTATATACTAGAAAGCTGTCCAAAGGTATCTTTGAAGGTGATTGACATCAGCAGTAGTGCTAAATGATGGGGAAGGGAAGTGTAGTGAGTGCGAATGGCCTCAAAATCATGTCTCTACAAAGACACACACACACACTCTCTCACACAAGCACACACATTTCCACACTTGCCAAGACCTGGATTAGGACTCCTACCTAACTAGTTTGCTACACTATAGTGTCACAGAGTTATCACAAGCACCACAGAGCTTATATGTTGGAGAGTTGTCCAAAGGTATCTTTGAAGGTGATTGACATCAGCAGGAGTGCTAAAGTAGGGCAATGAGAAGTGTAGTAAGTGTGACTGGCCTCAAAATCATGTCACTACAAAGACACACACTCCCTCACACAAACACACATATTTTTACAGTTGCCAGGACTAGGATTAGAATTCCTACCAAACTAGTTTACTACGCTATAGTATTATGTAGTTATCATGAGCGTCATGGAGCTTATATGTTGGAGAGCTGTCCAAAGGTATCTTTGAAGGTGAGTGACATCAGCAGCAGTGCAAAAGGAGGGGTGAGGGAAGTGTTGTGAGTGTGACTAGCCTTAAAATCATGTCTCTACAAAGACACACACACACTCTCTCTCACACAAACACACACATTTTTACAGCTGCCAGGACTGAGATTAGAATTCCTACCTAACAAGTTTGCTACACTGTAGTATTAGGCAGTTATCGTGAGGCCAGGAAGCTTACAGGGCTACAAGCTTCCCAAAGGGTTATTTCAAGGTGACTGACATCAGCAGGAGTGCTAAAGTAGGGCAATGGGAAGTGTAATGAGAGAGAATGACCTCAAAATCATTCATCTAGAAACACTCACGTGCAAACACACACATTTTCATGATTGCCAACACTGGGATTCAAACTCCTACATAACTAGTTTGTTACACTATAGTATTACGCAGTTCTTGTAAGCACCATGGAGCTTATAGGACTGCAAGCTTCCCAATGGGTTATTTCAGGGTGACTAACATCAGCAGGAGTGCTAATGTAGGGCAATGGGAAGTGTAATGAGTGTGAATGGCCTCAAACTCATTCATCTATAAACACACACACACACACACACACACACACACACACACACACACACACACACACACACACACACACACACACACAACTTTACATTTGACAGGACTGAGATTACACATGCTACATGAATACTTATTTGAACTATAGTGTTACACAATTATCACAAGCACCACTGAGACTATAGGGCTGAGGACTAACAAAAAGAGCACATATCGCGTGATATAGGCCAATGGGATGTGTACTAGGTGGAAAAGCCCTCATAATGGGATTTTCTCTATCGCTGTCTGTCTCTCTCTTCTCCATGTCTGTGTGTGTATGTTTGACATATTATATTATGTTGGCCTTCAATATGTGTGAGTATTCCTATCCAGCGTGTGTATGTGTGTGTGTGTGTGTGGGGGGGGGGGTGAGTGTGAAGTATAAATGGTGTACAATTCGCTGTGTGTGCACAGACATCTGTGAATAACAGATATCTATAGTCCACTGTGTTGTGTTGTCAGACATAGGCTTCATTTCTCTAAGTGTAGGAGCATGCCCAGTATGACCTTCTATATTGAGTTTGTGAATCCATTCCAGGGAGAGTTGTACTCCAGTCCAGTGTTTTGTGTGCTACATCTACACCTAGCAACTTGTTTCTGCAGGATATCTGCAGATAGGTTGCCAATATGGAGACACAATGGGCGTAACATACGAGGGATACTGTAACTATTGCTGTCTGTGCTGCTTGTATGACATGGTTGGTTGTAGCATAGATTTTCTGATATATGTATCATTTTACACTGTGATGTATTATGTCATCAACTACTGATAGATATTCTTTGCCCACAGTTATTTACCAGGGAAATACAAGAGGAATGAAGCTGAGACCAATATTCTAAGGTATATAGACTACACATTCTGGCACACTCCTGCCATTGTGGAGGGGTAGCTACAGACAATAGACTGCTGGTTCTGTGTAAATGGTCCAGCACCTTGTTAGTTTGCTGGCTGGGGATCCCCTTCTTGTGCTTTTCTCAACTTAACAGAATGACCATATCCTGCTGGGGCCATACCTCTCAGCTGTACAGATACACCCAGGTTATCCAGAGGCAGGACTCATATATCTGGTCAGTTTACCTTCACATTGTGGTTTACAAGCAGTTTTGTGACTATTCATTCATGGGTTTGCAGTCAGGGAGTAGTATGAGTAGACATTAGAGTTTCAGACTTCACATACTCCATGACATCCATGTTTTTACACCCCCCCTCTATTATTCTCTCCTCTTCCTAACATTATGAAAGCAATATATCAGAGGTATCCCTATAGCTGGGCCTTTATCCCAGTAGTATTTATGGCCTAGTCTACAGTTCTTGCAGTAGGACATGGGGAGGCATTTGTCAGCATGGCCTTGCATTTGTTTTCTGTTTACTGTGTTAGGTTGTTAGTTAGGACCTCCTGACATTCCGTGCATTGGCACTATGGGTGAGGCATGAGCCTTTTCCAGTGGACTGTAGGCCATTTGAGAGTGCTGCAGGTCAGTGCATTTTGCCACTCATACATTCCCAGGCTGCAAGCCAGTGGATTACCCTGGGGTAACAGTGGTAAATGGTTGAGGTGTTCCTGTCAATCATTCCTGATCATACTGATCCACGAGTCTGGATGTGGGCAGGTTGCTGCTTACAGCTAGGGACACACCTGCATGGGACACCTATCCAGCATGCAGCATCATGTATGCATTCCCATAAAGAGATGGGTTCATGCTGTACTCATTCCCTACAGTAAGGATGTGACCTGTGATAAACCTGTGGCTGATGGTGGAGCAAGCTGAGTGCATGTGTGATATGGAAGATACTGGCACCTGACTCACAGACAAACCTGGGACATTTCCCTTATGTTGCCTTGTAGGTGGACATGGGCAGCCTGTAATTACTTTATAACTGTGCCTTTGTGGTCTGCCAGTGATTGGCCAGACTACCAGTATTCCATACCAGAGGGACAACTAATGTGATATTAACCTTCTATGTATAATTCCAAAGTTGTCTGCAGTTGACAGTTATTTTATATGCACTCACCTGTGTACTGTTTCTATGTATGGGCCCCCATTCATGGCGTATCTAGCTTTCCAACAGTGACAGATATTGACATGTGGACAGTGAGTATGTACAGCTGCTGACATGGGTGTAGCTGAGAAGCAGTGTGGTTGGCACTACAGTTATTGGAACATGGCTCTGTAAACCACACTACTGTACTTAGGCCACTGAGACACAACCATCCAGGCCTACATGCTGACGGCTTCCAGACAATAATAAACACACAACAAACTTACCACACTGACCCCTGCATATTGTACACATGCAGCAATATAGATTGGGACAGCTCTGGCAATCTGTGCTCCAGTGATATTAATCCTCAAAGTTACATGTTACTGCATTTCTAAGTGAGATTGTGGTGGGGGGGTACATACCTGAAGACTTTAAACATTTGCAATGACTTTACTGGTATTTCAGTTACTCTGTTAGCTTCCATTTCATATTATACTGTGATATATCATGCAGAAAGGAGGCATATCCGTAGAGTACACATCTTAGATTTTAATGGCATACATTTCATTTTCAGACTTCTTACCCTTCAGAACTACAGTGCAGCTGCCAGACCTGCTCTAGTATGTCTGTGTAGGTCGGGAGGGGGACTGTTCACCATAGCCATCATTTGGAGGCCTTAGCCCGGCCTTTCTTTATGGCCATCTACACCTGTCCTGGTGGGTAAGGCTGGTGGTGGGTATGTGACCATCATTGACATCCATGTGTGTGACCTATGGACACCCACAGTTATTTGGGCCACCACATGTACTGTGGGGGGAGTTGTCACCTTGTGTAGTACTGCCTAGTATGTTGACACCAGTATTTGTTATTGATTTCCTGCTGTTCCATATAGCTGTTAGCTGTCTGATGCTATCCCATTCAGCAACCAGTTCCCTTGCATGCTTGCATCCATACCATACATACAACTATCAGAACATACTACTCCATTCAGTAATTGATAGGAAGGGTGACTTACCTTGTAGGTGGGCCAGTATTGAGGAAGGTGCTGGAAGGCTGACTATGTCGGATGGATGTAGTACACTCCTTATACATGGTAAAGCACAAGTAGTGTCATGTTTGGCATCCATTTTGCTGTATGTGCAAGTTGGAGAGAGCTATCAGTCCCTGGGTCCCTACAGTGTCAGTGTGTGTGCTATACATTGGCTCTTTGCCAAGGACAGAGTATACTGGGCATGCTCAGGAAGTTCCTCCTTTAAGTACCTCTGGCCTGTGGTGGCATTGGCAATGGTGGTGGTGGGGGGGTTGTGTGGCCCCTCCCTATGCTGTTCCTGCTGCAGCTGTTTCCAGAGGATCACATTGTGTAGCATGGCACATACTACGAACATTTGTCCATATGTAGCTGGGGAGTACTGCAAGGCTCCACCAGATATGTCAACGCAGCAAAACCATGACTTGAGCATCCCAAATACATGCTCTACAATGATCCTGATTTGTGCATATGCCTCATTATGGCATTCTTGTTCAGGTGTGTGTGCATTTCTGATGGCTGTCATCAACCACGGCCACAGTGCATAGCCAGCATCCCCCACTAGTTGGCCATATGGGATGACCCCTGGCAAACACCTGATACAGCTGTGAGGAATGCCACATGTGGGAATCATGATAACTTCCAGGGCTGCCAGCACACAATTGCATGATAATGCCTTGGGCATTACACATGACTTGGCAGTTGATGGAGGGAAAGCCCTTGTGGTTTATGTAGACCCTACTCCGCTCACCGGGTAGTGCTTTGATCCGGATGTGCATGCAGTCTATAGCACCAACTATCTCAGGGTATTCTGCTATACGGTGGAATAGACATTTGCTTCTAGTCAAC
The DNA here is from genome assembly GCF_019279795.1 of Protopterus annectens. Lineage (NCBI taxonomy): Eukaryota > Metazoa > Chordata > Ceratodontiformes > Protopteridae > Protopterus > Protopterus annectens. Next base: position 771,513,648 of record NC_056727.1, on the reverse strand, counting down.
GCCTCATGGGTGTTAGGAAAATATATGTGCTCATTGGCATGTGGTGTCATGGCATCCAGGAACATGGTGGATTACCCTAGATGCTGATGCCTGTGAGACCCCCATGATATCCCCAGTTGGTCTTTGGAGGGTACCTGTGGCTAGTATTCTTAAGCCTACACATACCTCGATATCCACTGGGATGAGTTCCCCTCTGTTAGTTCTGTGTGTGAGGCGTGACCAGCACAGCTTGATGATTTGCTGTAGAATGTCCCTGTCCAACCTATAGCGCTCCACTATCTCCAGCTCATGTATTCCCTGGTAGGTTACCCTGGCTCTGTACACTCTTCTCCTCCTCCTCACTGTGAGCCAGTTGTCAGCATTCTCCTCTTCACCACCGTCAGCCTCTAGCACATATAGATAGAGTAAAGCAGTAGCCTCTAACATTTTTAGTTAGTTTTTCCAGTTAAAAATCCCCCATCTTTGTACACCAGTGGAGTAGAGTTAGTGGGAAAAAAACAGTCTGAAAAGTGTTTGCATAGTTTGTAGTGGTGTTTTGGGCTGTTGCCTGTGTAACTGGCTGATTCTGATACATTCCACCTGCCAGCTATGCTATTTCTCCTTGATTGCTTTCCTACTGCTATTTCCCCTTACCAGTTTCCTCCTAGTTTAAGCCCCAAGGAGCACCACACATTCACAGTGCTCAAATGTAAATATTGGTGCTGTTTCCTGTTTTTTTTTTTTTTTTTTTTTTTAAGTTTATAACCCGGTACATGCCACACACACCCATTTAAGCAATGTAAACATTGTTAACACATCCCCTTCCTTAGCTGTGCTTAGCTAAGGGCAAACATGGGCTACTGAGCTCCAATGTGTGTACAGCAGGGCATTACACACCCCCTTTTTCTGTTAGTTGCTCCTCCTGCCTGTGTGATCTTGTTCTAGTGCCTACATGGTTAGGTGCAGTGTGTGGACTTAGAATATTTTGTGATTCAATAACATTCCCCTCATTTGCATACCCCAGTGTGCAGGTCATTAGTTACTGCACTAAAATGGGCCCTTTCCTCTTGACAACCAGTGTTCTCTGGTATTGTTTACATTCTGCATGCCATAGACTATAATGGCAAAATGCAGATTTACCTTAAAATTGAGTTTTCCCACTTTTTTTATTTTTGGCATAATCGTGTTTGCACGCTGCTGCCCTATGCTTAAACGTCCGAGATCGGCCAAAACAAAGTTTAATTATCATAAAAATGTAACAATTTTTCATGCCAATGGCCTTATATTTGGCCACTGACATGAATAATGAACACAATACATGCTTTTTCACGAACTGTCATGCCTCCATTTTGTCATTTGCAGAAATGTATTTGGTTATTAACCTAATACATTTCTGCATTGACACTGTTCTAACAAGGAGTCCGTGCAGCTTGATGAATTGCTAAATCACCTCATTTGTATGGTTTTCACCAGCAAATGAGGTGATTTGCATGCCACATGGTTTTCCATGCTAGAAGAGTGTAGGGCTGCTCGTGCACATGATAATGGCACTATACTGTGCTTGGCAGCCATTTACCATGCAGGAGCGGCTACACTGTTCCTGCATGGAAAAACAGCTTCGTAAATCCTGGGGTAAGGCTATTCATAAATCTGATCAGTCGTTTGTTTTTTTTTTCATCCTAGATCTTTGGGTCTAGGTGTATTGAAGCAAACTATTTCTTCTTGGATTTCTAAGGCTTTTTTTCTGTTACACCTTTCATGGCAAGATCCTTCTTTCTTCAGTCAATGCTCATTCTGCTGGAGTGGTGGCTTCTTCTGGTGCTTTTTTTCAAGGGTTTAGATATTCTTTTCTTGAAGCAGCTAACTGGTTTTCTGTGCATACCTTTACTAAACACTACAAGTTGGATGGTATCTCTAGAGCTAGGGCTGGTTTTTCCAGTGCCATTCTCCATGGCTTCTTAGAGGACTCTTCTTCTTCTCCTTCCCCCTCTCAAGTTTCATATTGAGCTTTAGCATTCTCCCAGATGTTGTAAATGCTGCAGCAGTGAATGTAAGGACATAGTGGAGTTGTGTCAAATCTTACCATAATGGTAGATGCCCTTGCCTTCACTGCTGCAGTATTCACTCCCTCCCTCCTTCTCCCAGGTCCTTTCCTACCTGGATGTACAGGTTACCTGTTGGGCTCCTTAGACTGGTGACCTTACTGGGGCAATCATTTCTGTTTTTGGTAAATCTGAATTTCACCTTTATACCTATGATACACAAGAAGCAATTGAGTGACATTCAGGTGTACTTTTAAGTGCAACAGGAAGTATTTGGTATACTGGCTGGACAACAGGCTTCCGTGACAGGGAATCTCAAATGTTGCAAATACTGCAGCAGTGAAGACAGGGACATCTGCTGTTATGGTAATATTTTACACAACTGTGGTTTACAGCTTTAGCATGGAATAAGGGTGTCAAGAACTGTACTCGGACCCCTTTGTCAACATTTTAATGTTTACAAACCTCTTTCAAAGATATGAATAAAGGTATCAAAATTGTCACCCTCTGTAAATTGTGGAAGAAATTTATTGAACTTTATTGCTTTTGGTGTTCAGTTATTCCCTTCCCCATTAACTCCATGACCCTGGCGAAGAGTCATCATTTCCCTCTCATGTTGATGCTGCTTCTCATTTTCTTCAGCCTCCAAATGCCACAGTCTCTCTGCTGATTCTAATTCCATCTGTTTTGCCTGCCTCAGTCTCTCCGCTGATTCTAATTCCATACATTTGGCCTTCAGTTCAAGTCTCTTTAACTCCAGATGAATTTTTAAGTCCTCTGAGGAAAATGCGAGCTGTCCTGTTTCTGAGGGCTGCAAATTCCTATCATCAGACTGGTTATCCTGCTGGTTGCTGGTCCATGTTGTTGCTGTGACTAAAGCTGAAATAATTTCCTCTTTAGTCAGGTTGACATGCACCAGTCCTTTGGCTTCACACACCTTGTCCAACTGGTTCTTTGTCAGCTTGTCATAATCCTCTGCTGACATGTTTGCCTGCTTTCCCTGACTAAACTAAATTAACAATAAATAAATAAATAAATGAATAAAACTGTTGTGATATGAAACTCTGAAAGTCTACCTTGTGGCTGATTGAGAGTACACCTGTAGTGACAACTGCTTACAGGCAACAAAAGTTCAATATCCACACCACTGCTCATAAATGTGACATCCCCACTTTGGGCCAGTAAGCAAGGAGCCTGAATCCTCACCACTGTCACTGGAGAGGAATGCTCAGTTGGAATACAAATGGATACACTCAGCATTTCTAAATGCAGTCTTTTCTGCATCAGACACAATTTCCCTTAAGGGCACAGGGGAAGACAGCCAGCCCCAGGTTCTGGGTTTCTCTGTCTGTTTCCATCCAGGTCTCTAGTAAGACTCCCCACTTTTACAGCTGCAGAATTAAGTCCTCAGCTGAGTGCTCAAGCCAAGTCCTCCACCACTCTCTCTGTGAAACTAGTGTTTTGTGTCCCTGCTCCAAGTGGCTGACACACACACACACACACACACACACACACGCACACACGCACACACACACACACACACACACACACACACACACACACACACACACACACACACTTTGAGATTTGATTTGCATACACACACACACACACACACACACACACACACACACACACACACACACACACACACACACACACACACACACACACCTGGGAAAGGCTGGCACATGTTTACTAGCTATGTCCCCTTCTGCCCAGACTATATGTTTGTTATCACTGCCATCAGGCACTACATAGCCAGCTACCTAATATTAGTACAAATGGTAATGCTGACCAAACAATAAGGCTTCAGGAGTGGTCACACTTATCACCAAATAAATATATGCAAATACTCTCAAAACTTAAATAGTCCCTAAAAAGGACCAGTCACAATGAAAAGTTTAAGTATATTTAATAATAAATTATAAAAGAACATGAAAATACTAAATATCTATTTACAGTAAACACCAGAGTTTCAGTCACAGGGAATATTAAAAATAACCCTGAAGGAAAGTATTACACAGATATAGAAAATAAGTATTTAGCTAATCTCACTATCTATTACTGACTGATTAAAAGAATCATTTTTCACTAGTTAAGTTCCTTACTACCACAAGGCAAGATGATGTAGGTGAGGGTCTTTCTAGTCAGGTTTCTAAGAACAGACTGACCCTGAAACTTCAGTCTCCTCTAATATTAAAACATTATTTCTGTGCAGAATGACATCACATGTATCTAGTCATCTGACTTCTGGTTCCCACAGTATATTTTCCCACACTATTAGCAACACTAGAAGCTGCTAGGGTTTAGCACCTATGTGCTACCATACATATCTGGAGCTTTCTAAGATCTGTTGCAGCATCTGAAAGCCATAATAATAAAACCACCCCACTCTTCCTACAGAAACTACAAACTATTATCTAGCACAGACATGCATTTCTGGCTCCCTTCAAAACTGTGGGATAACAACTTTATGGCTTAACTCATAAAGTAATTTAATTTCAAAAATATTTTTTCAACATCAAGTGGATTAACCTCTTCTCTTCCCGAATATGCTATTACAATGTATGCATTTAAACAGTTACAATAATGCATGTACATTTCTTTTCCCTCTAGGAGGAAATACTGATACATTTTAACACAAACAACTTTACAAATGCATTTTTAAACAGAAACATCTGTACAAATCAGTTTGTTACACAAATGACATATTATTCTTTACACAATTCCAGCTAGCTGTGCTGGCATATTTTACACATCCACTGGCCTATTTCTGCTGGTATGGCTAGCAGTAATGCCTGTCGTCACATAGCATTTTTGAGTTTCTTACTGATCAGTACCAACATTTTACATTAATTTGCACTTTCAGTTTCCTTTCATTGTATAGGCTTGGTCACTTCTTTGTTTTAAGAGCTAGTTTATGTGCAGTCCTAGACTTTATTCACAGTCTCTTGGAGTTGTGCCTTTATTAACTTACACTCTACTTATAAATTTTGATACCCTACGTTGAGATCAAATAAAACATTAACCATTTTCCAGTCCTGCCTCAGTTACTTCCTTCTCACCCTGCAGATATACAGATGTCCTTCGTGGTTCACTGTTGCAGTCATGACTGTAGGGTTCTTCCTGCCAGCAGCAGCCCCCGATCGGCCAGAATCCCAAAGTCTGGATCGGGCATCAGCTGAGGTTGCTTTTATCCTGACGTCAATGCGCCGGAAGGTACAAAGACCTCAACTGATGCCATTTCCCCAGTCTTTCTTGCCACACGGTGCCCTTTGCAGTTGACTGATGCCGGTCAGCCTGTTCCTGTTTTTTTTGGGATTTAATCCCTGGATATTCATTTTTTAAAGATAAGTACCCCATTGGGGAGGTCTTTTTCTTGCTCCAGTCAGATGTCAGAAAAAGTTAATAATTGTATTTCTTGTGGGAAGCAAATACCTCATAGGGATTTTCACTCTTACTGTATTCCCTGCCTGGGTCCTGACCACAATGTTGCTAATTGTGCGTTTTGTGCTAGATTTAATCAGCGTACTATTAGGCGTAGATATAACTTTGCCTTTTGCTATTTTCGAAAAAGGTTTAATTATAACATGTCTTCAGATTATTTTCCTACTTCTGGGGTATGTAAGAGGCGCAGGGATGCAGACAGGCCTCCGAGGTCCACAGTAAAGGATGTTACTCAGTTATTGCCAGTTGCTGGTTTGATGGTCGTCAGTGAGGTGCCTTTGCAGCCCCTGTCATCTGCCTCTTTTGAACCAATTGCCTGTACCAACTCCGGTGTGGAGCTGATGGGGTCTTCAGAATTGCCAGGGGCTGGACCTTCGGATACTGCTCCCTCAGTTGGGTCTGGAGCTGGTAGGCAGGTACCGGCTTCTAAGGGAGTTCTCAGGCCTTCACAGCTTCCTGTAAATGTGGATTCAGTTTTACAGTCAAAGACAAAGGGCAGGATTCACGAAGCCTCCGTGTAAGAGTTACAAGGCTTACACAGAGGCTGCAGTTAAACGGTGTGACGTCAGCATGTCATGCATATGCATGAGGGCATGCTGAATCACACCTAAGGCTTACACAGTCCGTGGAAGACAGTAGGAGGCGTGTCCGTAGGCTGAGCACTGCAAACAGACACGCCCCCAGAAGAGTAAAAGTCCCAAAAGTAAACCCCCATGACAGAGTCCATGGAAATGTGAATAAACACAACACAACACATGCCCCCACAGACTATGAACATAAAATATATAAATGAACATGTTATATTTTTTTTAAATTGTAAAGATGTTTGCCCGTGAGTGCGCTCGTTTGCGCGGGCGTGCCCGTAGCTAAGCCACAGTTAGCAGTCAGTGGAAAAGCATATAAGAACTAAATATGCAAAATAAGCCAAAAAGCAATAGCGTAGCGGTAGAGACATTGGCTAAAGAGCAGGCAGTCATGGTTCGAGCCCCCACAACATCAATTTTTATTTTTAGTGAAATAAGCACAAAACAAGTCCCTGACATATATGTACACATATAAAATTATATTTTATGTAAAATGTAATGAAATGGGCCATTTAGTTTGAAGAAATGTGAGATAAAATAATAAAAAATGCCAGATGTGCCTATAGCTGAGCTACAGTTTAACAAGTTGAGTGCATCTGCCCATAGGTGAGCAGTGGTTTAACAGGTGTAAAATGAGTGCCCAAAGGTGAGCAGTGGTTTAACAGGTGCAAAATGAGTGCCCGTATGTGAGCAGTGGTTTAACACGCTGAAACTGTATGCCCATAGCTGAGCTGAGCATAATATGCATGCTGACAGCCAAATGACGGGTAAACCAGCGTACCCCCTTTGCGCGGAGCTGCGCACCGTGCCAACAAGCTAACCGATGGGCAACATTGAGCAAGCTGTAACAAAACTGCCTTTACACAGACACACCTCCTAGCCTGTGTAGACAGTCATAAAAAGCAGTGGCCAGGTTTGAACCCAGGATACCATGCACCATAATCAAGGTACTGAACCACTAAGCCATGACAGCTGTACTTAGAAATGCAGTAATAGCAAATATATAGGAATGAATAGAAAGAGGAGCATGACAAAGCAGGTTTTGTGAAGCTGATACAATTCCAAAATGACCAATCACAGATAAGTGCGGGAAAAATGGCATATATAAGCCCCATAGGTGGGAATACACAGCATAACCGATTGTAGAACCAACTTGCAGCCAGAATGTCAGGTGTAGGTGAGGGTAGTTGCTTTCGAGCACAGAGGTGGGGCATTGAGGAGTCCAAATATATGGTTTGGCTCCTTGTCCACAATCATGAGGCCCAACTCATGCAGGGCCAGGTCCTGTGGGGAGCATATAGGGCTGAGGCATGGGACCGGTTGGCTCATGATCTTACCAGTGCCACAGGGATACCAAGGACTGGTGAGCAGGTCCGTCACCACCATGCGGACCTGAAGAGACAGAAGCATTGGATCCAGGAGGCCCGGCAAATGCCCAACGCCCCACTACTGAGTAAGTTACATCTAATTATTTATGTAAGAAATTAACCTAGCTGATATTATGGAGATGTGTATTCCAATATTACTTTATTTATATTACAGCTGCAGGTGTCCGTTCTGCGAACCGTAGAGCCTTTGGCGATAGGCTGGTGCGGTTGCGCCACCAGGCAGGTCATTAATCCTCTCCCTGTAACTGTAAATAAATATAAAAGTATGACAGTTAGCAAAAGAGTGCAGTGTAGTCACTAAGTAATAAAATGTGCAAGTAACAGTGTAAGAGGGTTTGCAAGTATTGCTTGATTACAAAAGTGTGTTGCAGTCTGTAATCCAAACAGAAAAATGAAAATGTCTGAAATAAAGTCTGAAATAAAGATGTCCCACCTGTAATATAATAGTACACAGCCTGCAGCAGGCTGAAAAGTACAGCTGCAGAAGCTGAGTAAAACACGTGTGAAATATATCCCTGTTGAAATACAGAAACATGACAGAAGTGAGACTGTTGGAAAGGATTGTAATAACTACAGGTAAAACATGTCAATAAAGCCTAGAAGTAAGTACCATCCTGAATTGTAAAATAAAACAAGTGAGAGAGTGTGAGAAAGAGTTATGAATCCACCAATAAAGTAGTAATAACTCCTGAATAAAGTATACTGCAGTCAGTACAGAATGAAATTAATGTGACAAGCAGAACCAAACTGCGAAATGTGTTCAAAATGTTCCTGCAGCTGGAATGTGTATCCCAAAATCTGGATATGTTGCTCTCAGTCTGCAATATGCAGATAGTATGGTTGTCTGAAATACCAAACATCCACAGTTGTCTATAGCTATATAAAGCAAATGTAGCAGGATGATGTAGCTGAACAGAGCCAGATATGAATGTGTATGAATAAAAATGAAAATGTATATTGATGTAGCAGTAACATTCCTATCACTAACTTGAAGTAGTTATCACATAGGAAACTGTAGGTAGAACTGTAGTGTGTATATATCTGCAGCTATTAGAAATGTACAGCATATGTATTGGTATTTGAATGTGTTAATTAAATTTTCTTCACCCTACCCTATAACCACATATAATCCATTCCACGTGAAATTGGTATGTGCAATCACAATTAACACCCCTGGACATTTGTCCTGTTGGGTCATACATATTTGCATGTACGTTGATGCATCTGCCCTGTTCATACATCCAAACCTGATGGCCTATTGCCATCAATCAACCCTGCATGTTGTTGGACTGTGTATTGCTGTTCAAATTATGCATGTGTTATGCTTGCTGTTCAATGGTTTGAATATCTGGGTGTTTGGTTAATGGGAATACTAATGCATGCTGTTACAACTAATTGTGAATGGTATTGTATGTTACTAACCCAAACTGTCATGACATAATGCAAAACATAGGACCTCAGGGAAGGCGGGTTCCAGTGGACCCACCTCTCCCACCTCAGCTGGCGAGTGCACCTGACAGTAGTGCCCAGTCCGGACCCTCCTCCGGTGGCCCTGTGCCACCTGTGGGTGGAAGCACTGCAGGGGATGGGGCTCGTCCCCCCTCTGCAAGTGTGGCCGGAGGAGAACAACCACTCACCCTACATAGCTTCTGGACTGTGGTGCGTAGGGAGATCCAGGAAGCTGTTCTTGGGCCCCTAGGCCAGCTTGAGGCACAGGTGGCACAACTAACAGGCATGCCTGCTGCCCAGCCTACACAGCCACCAGCACAGCCCCATCCTGGGCAGTGAAGTCACAGTGGCAACTGCCCATGGGTGGGGATATCAGTTCCACTGTTGCCATCTGTGGGCTCATGGGCTCTAGATATCCAAACATCCATCCCCGTCAATTGTGTAACCCCCCCCCCACACGTGTCATACACCCCCCTGTATGCGTCTTGTTTGTCTTGTCTGTTGACCTACCCAACCTACCTCCCCAGCTATAACAACTTCCTTTACCTGACATACCGCTCTCACCTGGAAAAAAAAAAGGGCACTCTGTACCCACAAAAAATTTACACCCCATATATAGCTGCCCATTTTGCACACATGTCTGCTGGACATGGAAACTGTCAATTACAATTGGCTGTACAACAAGTATTATTGTTGTCCTTACACCTCTCTCAGGGGTGGAAGGTTTCAAATGTCACACCAAATTACAAACATATGCACAGCTGTTGCTGATGAAGAAATGGGCAGCTATGGGCCTTACCTACATCCCTCCTGCAAAACCCAAGCTTGTTTCCTATTGTCTTACCCTCTTTGTGACCCCTTTTTCACCACTTTTCTGTCTCCCCATTTTCATTTCTTTTAAAGAAAATAGCGTGGATGTGCGCAAGAGTAAGCACTTTTAAGCGGGTGTGCGCGGAGATGAACGCCAGTGCACATGCGGGCGCTCCGCGCAAACCAGCGCTAACCCGGTTACAACTGCTTAAAAGTGCCTTAGTCACTCTGAATGACAGGTCCTGTAGTCTGCTCAAAAGCAAAATAAAATCCCACTGTCAGTCCCGAACCCAGGACCTTGGAAACAGTAGTCTGCATGACTTATCACTAAGCCATGACTGTTATATACGAACATTGTGCTACAATAAATATATCATGTAATAGTAGGAATGAATGTAAAGGGAATATAGGATGTGTAGTACACAAAGCATGTCATGTATATTTACTGTCAAATCTAGTGGATTTCTATAATAGTAGTGTGTGAACAGAAACAGCCATGCTAGTTGGTAGCTAGTAGGTAATAATGTCACTGTAGCACCTTGCAAGCCACACACATACTCACAGCAGGATAATCACTGCCCATACCCCACAACCTCTTACAGGAACACATCCGGACCAAGTAATAAAATATGTGGAGCAAAGGGCCAAAAACAGGGACACATTCCAAATAATGTCACAACAAACTTAGACAGTTCAGAGAGTAACAGGTTCTGCATTTTGTTGGCTGTTTGGAAGGGTATGAAGTCTGAAACTTAAATGTTTGTCACTATAGTCTGACTTGAGCCCAGAGTGATTTGCCAGAAAGAGCTGTTCATGAGATATTGACCAAAATATGAGGCAGAAATGTGGACAACCTGCAAATATCTGTACACTTGAGAGGTCTGACACTGCCATATTTGAATAGTTAAGAGCCTGGACATAGCAACAGTGAATGAGTTGCAGGGATGCCCCACAGACTCCCTGTGAAATGTACAAACAGTAGGCAGAAAGGTGTTACAACGCATGCAGTGGTAACTATGAAGTACTGAAAGTATGCACCACTTGCACGGCAGAAATAGTGTAGTTATACATATGCTCATGCTATCCCATAGTCACAACTGCAGAATACCAGACAATTTAATGGGTGCACCCCACTGATATGTACCATTCCATGAGGCAGATAAAAGATGCACCTGAGAGTCTCTGGGGCCTGCTTAGCAGCATACTCAAATACACTAATAGATGTCAAGGCCCACACCATGGCCAGACCACACTGCATGCAGTAACACCCTAGCAGATATAGCAAGCATTCCAAGGTGTGAATGTACATGGAAAATAGGAAAGCCACAGCAACACACTACAGTCAAGACACCTAGCAGGCATACAAGTAGTGAATGTAAAGGGCAAATATTGAAGCCATAGCAACAAAGTGCAAGAGCCACTGCTATACACCAGTTACACCACATGTCCCACAGGAAAGCACACACACCCACATTAACAGTAGTAGTAGTCTTGGGTGTCAGTGTACATACACACTTAGTACAGGAAACTAGAGAAATGAATGGAGAAATGTTAATCTACAACACAGCCGGAAATATGAGAGAGATACTAACCATTACACTCACAGAACAGTGTCCAAAGCATACCAGCATGGTCCCTGCCCTTAAAATCTGAAAGGGCTATGCCTATCTCACATACCTTTTTATAGCACTGTCCTGAAATCACAGTGAGAACTGCAATCAGTACACAACTGGCTGCATGCAATTAGCAAATGCTGGCTAACAATTGGTGCAGAGGCCATCACATGGACATATGCAGATACCTACAAAAGCATGCTGTACTCCCAGTCCACACATGCAATACTTTCATTGCACCCTGTGGAGGTAGGGAGAGACAGAGAGAGAGAGAGAGAGAGACAGAGAAAAAAAAAATAAACATACACAAACAAAACCAGTCAGCAGCAACCACTTGAAAGCTGACAACTGGCAAGTGGAGCAGCAGGACACGAAACCAGACGGCAACACAAGCAGCTGTGACAAACACAGGTAATGTAAAGTAATACTATAAAAGTCTACATACTGTGAACCCTCCATATGTGTCATTGGTCTGCATCCATATGTATATGAAGATGTGCAAAGGGCAGGGGACATACAGCAACTATCAGTGAAGGCTGTACATACATATGTATGTGAGAGCATCTATGTGCACATATCAATGTAGGTTGAATGTAGGTTGTAGTGCAATGTACAAAGTAGGTTTCACATTTATGTATGTTTAGCAGTATGTTAGTGTGTGTATACAGTTTTGTAAACAAACATGTTGATATACCTATCTATCATATGGATACGTATGTATGTCAATATATGTATGTATATATATATATATATATATATATATATATATATATATATATATATATATAATATGCATATATGTATACATACATAGAGAGAGATGCAGGAATACATAGACAGATGTAGATAGATAGAATATGTACAAATATATATATATGTAATACACACATACATATATAGATATATGTAGATACATATACATAGACAGACAGATCTAACTATCTACAGGTATGACTGTATATGACGATCTCACACTCCCCCTGTCCCAACCCCTCTGTCACTCTCACCCCCTCTCTGTCACACACCCCTCCTCTCTTCATATCTATAGCAATATATGTACATCAATATATATATGTGTGTATATGTATACAGACATATATATACATATAGATATATCTATATACATATATAAGAGAGAGATGTATATATATTCTGAGTGAGGCACATGTGTACAGATGTATTTTAACAGGTGCCTGGTGACAAAGGCATGGAGTGAACACTAGTGTCAAAACTGGAGTACCATGCCCCATTTCAAATCACCTACACCAGTAACCACCAGATATGTGATTGGCTGCCCACCACTGCATGTGTCAGGGGTGAACAGGGTCATAAATGTGTACAATAGTCCCCCCAATGATATTCACAGTGGCACACTATTCCTGGAATACCTGCACATGGTATGTGTCAGCAGACATGGTGTGTCAGCTATGGACATGTAGGTCAGTGTACCCCTCCACACCACATAATGGCTGCCACGGTATGTACCTCACATGACAGCTAGAGATATGGAGAAGGACAAAGTGACATGTACAACACTGTGACAATGCACTCAAACACATTACCAATGCACAGTGACTGACAGCACCACAGAGTACACACATACTACCCACATAGAGGTTACCACTCCTGGATTTACATACCTAAGTCACACCCATGACAGATGTCCAACAACCATAGTAACACCTCACACTATCCACAACCTAAATGACTGCTGTGTGTCGTCCGTGACACTCCAATAGAGAGCACATGGTGGAGGTACAGGTTCCTACGCACAGATAAGACATACCCTGCAATAAACCACACAGCGTTAAGAAGCGACTCCCCATGAGTACATGTCACACATACCCCTGCTGAATGTTAGTCATATAGGTAATATGCCATATGAGTCACCCTGTGTAACTGTTTGACAGCAGCAGGTACCATCACATTGCATGTGTCACAATGGTCAGGGTAGCAGAACAGTATGCTGCTGTAGTCCCAGGGGCAATAGCATATTGTATTGTATTGTATTGTATTGTAATGTATTGTACTGTGTTGTATTGTATTGGTATGTAGAAGTGCCTCCTTCGTGGAGTGGAACCACTGCTGCTGTGCGCCAGTGTACAGGTACATATTCTGTAGTCAGGCTAGTGTTACATAACACTTCTATATGTGTGTTTAGCTCCTCTTGGAGTTCATGTAGCATGCAACCGGGGATACAATCAGGTCCCATTCATGTTGTGTATTCTGCTTTCCTGAGGGCAGCTCTCACCTGGACATCTGTGATGACAGGGAGGTTACAGTCAGCTGGGATAAGTATGTCTTATTTTGGGGGAGAGGGGGGGGGGAAACCTGCACTGAACCTGTCTGCCACAATGTTGCCAATATCTGTGGGTTCAGTGAATTATTTGTTGTTGTGTACTAACTATGAGCATAGTGGAGGGTTTCTGACCAGGTTGCTAACATAACTGAAGAAGGCCCTGTGGTTATCTGTAGTGTCCCTGTTGATTTCCCTCTCAAAGTTGCCCATGGATGTTTGTATGAGAGAAAATAGCTCCTTACTAGTGCTGATCAGACATGCCTTCCCTTTATGGAATTATGCTCTGTCTTGCAGTAGCTTCCATCTTTTGTTATACAATCTGTCTATGGCTGGGGTCCACCAGACAGGATGCTGTCCCTTTGTGGAGAGTGTATTGGTCTTATATGGGATTGCATGATCCATGCATTCCCGGAGATGTCCGTAGAAATAATTTGTGAAGGGGTCAGCATTGTGGGTTGTGTCTTCCACTGGCCCAGTGGGCTGAAAGGATACCATGTCACTGTTACAAAGTGTAAAGTTTGCATTTGAAATATTATTCACTATAGTCGTTTGTGCTGGTGGTGGATGTGGGATATGTATATCCAGGGCAATTAGTTTGTGGTCAGCTCACAGTCGTTGATGATGTACGCTATACAGTACCTCAATACAAACCCCCAGAGTGAGGAGGCGCTTTGGACCTGAATCAGTGTTCTGACTGCTGGGGTTTGGTAGTATGTCATATGGAGTGTGCCAGGTACTGTTACACAGTTGTTGGCTGAGCACTGATATCTGGCCATTTACATGTTTATCCACCAATAGACAGACATATGCTATATATGTGAGATATGTTGTATCACAACAGTCGAGTAGCATGTGTAGTATGTGTGCCAAATTCTGCTAACATATTTTGCTGATATCATGTTATTTCCTTTTTCAGGACCATGGCTCACCAGCGCAATCCAGCTTACTCTGCAGCTGAGGATGAGGAGATACACCAGAGCCTGGTGCGGGATTATGCAATACTCTTTTCCCGCACCAGCCAGAATCAGCAGGAGAGGGCTGCACTGTGGCAAGACCTGGTCCGTCGGGTAAATGACATAGGGATGCATAATAGGACATATGAGCAGGTACGACATCACTGCAGTGATTTAATCAGAAATGTCCCTCAGCGTGCGTTGGATCTCCACAGGCAACAGGTTGCCACAGGTGGTGGGGTGGCTACATATCCCCCACTCACCAGACTGGAGGGACTACTCATAAGTGTTGTGGCTCCAGCCTGCCAACAACAACAGCAGCAGACATGCATTATGATGGAGGCTGGAGCCACGCAGCAGCAAGACTACGAGCGTGCAGGTAATATGCCATATGTATAGTTGACTGTTGTGTACACTGGTAGTTAATGCATGTGTGAGGTGTGTCCTTGGTTTGTAGCTGTCATCATAGTATTTAATGTGCAAGTGTGATATTCTCAATATCAGCAGCTGACCTGTGAAAGGTGACTGTTGTACTACTGACCTGTATCATACTCAGTAACAATGGCACAGTTGTGCCCACTGACATTAGTTTCCTCACTTCTGCAGGTCCCTCCGGTTTAACAGCAATGCAGCCTATCCATGCTGGTGAGTGTGTATTAAAAATACCTTTAATAGTCTTGATAGTAATAGTAATATTAGGCTCACTGAATAGTACTCTGTGTATGCATGCAGGTGTGTCTGTGTGTTGATATATCGCATACTGAGTAGTGTGTAACTGTGTGCAACTGTGTGCAACTGTGTGCATGTGTGCATGTGTGCAACTGTGTGCATGTGTGCATGTGTGCAACTGTGTGCATGTGTGCATGTGTGCATGCGTGCACCTGTGCACATGTGTGCATGTGTGCATGTGTGCACCTGTGCATGTGTGCATGTGTGCATGTGTACATGTGTGGACCTGTGGATGTGTGCATCACTGGTAATATTGTGTAGACATTGTAAACTGTGTTTCCTGTTTCCCTCCCACAGGTTCTGGTGCTGCTCTGGTGTCATGCAGCAGGGAACCTGAATCAGGTGCCATGGGTACTGATAATGATGACATCTGTGTAATGGCACAGGAAGGTATGCCAGGGTCCGTCATTGGTCAGCCAATTGACAGTACACAGCTGTCAACCCCATCAATGTGCACAGTTATCCTGCCAATACACCCTTTGTCACCAATGTCCCTAGGTGATGGACAGGATACAGTGGGCATTGACCAGGGTAATGTGGTATCTGTGGCACATGCGTCCCCACACAGCAGCCATGGGCATGGCCCTGAGATGGTACCACACAGACAGATGTCCAGGGGTTCTCGTGGGAGAATCCGTGGGCATACTGCCCCTGTCAGACGTGCCCACAGAGGTCTTACAACCTCAGATATGTTTTGGGCTGTCATGCAGGCACAGTCACGTATGGAACGGTACACCAGACAGGGTCTGAGGGAGCTGAGAGCATGTCGCACAGCCATGACTGACAGTATGCGTGACATTGCGGCTGCCATCCGTAACTTCTCCAATGTCACAGACAGATGTTGTGGGGACATATTAGACCGGTTCCACAACTACATGTCCATGAGCCAGGGCGATGGTGGACGGTTGAGGCATCGATGTGGGCGTATGCCAGCAACAGCAGCAGCTGGCAGTCGTCGTGGATGACAACAGGGCCGCAGCCACCCCCATAGTGCCAGCAGCAGCCCCAGAAATGCTGGATCTGTGCTGTCATCAGACCACCCCAGGAGACCACGTGCAAGTGGCTCTGGCCAGGCCCGACAGGGATCTGTGTCCAGTCAACGAACACCTGCTTCTGATGACAGTACCCAGTCTGGGTTGGTACCGGATACAGTCCGTAGCACCCCTGCAAGGCACAGGTACTGTGTCCATGGCCATAGACACTGATCTGTATGACCTGGCAGGTACAGTCTGTGGCTGTCCACAAACACCAGTATATGGCAGCCATGAGGTGGAACTGTGTGCATCCATACACACATGTGAATTGACAACACCTAGGGCTACCGCATACATGCACACACTGCATCAACATTGCCCCACCTTGTACTGCTGTCCCTCACCAACACACACATACACATACATGTCAATTGGTGGTATCGGTGGCTGACTCAGGCATACCAAGTTCACACCCTGTGCATATGATGAAACTGTGCCACCTCCTGCAATCTGTAACATCAGTGCAGGTACAGGTTAACATGTTGCTGATGCACAGGGTGACTACATAGACGTGTAGTAATAGTATCATGTTGTTAACAGTACTGTGTGCTGATATAATTGTGGGTATATCCCAGCATGCCTGATGCAGTAAGGGTATGATTGTCATGTACTGTTGTCTACACCCATGGTAAGTACCATAGTGTATCATCTGCACATGTTAGCATACTGGTGGTAAGGATGTCAACAGAAGGCTGCATACATAGGTAGCACAGGGGATAAGGTAATGAAAGTATTGATACGCAATGATGGACATGTAAACTGCAAGTGGCATGTTGCCCACACTGGACTCTGCAATGCGGATGTTTGAGGATGTTGATATGTGTGCAGTACTACACGACTGGTACAGAACACACAGGAGCACACTAGCACTGCAAGCTCACATCTCATACCATGCAAGACAGCCCCAACACACAAAACTAACTATCACAGGAGGGAGAGTCCCCATACATGTCAGGGATACTGTGGTGGCAGGCCAGGTAGCATACATCCTACTAAGTATGGAACCACTGAGTGAAGGCTCACTGTCTGTTATTTGACATGTGTATTACTGCAAGTATGAGCACCTGGGTTTCCATCCAGTTATTGTACATCCTGACGGTACATGGTCTGTACACTTGTGTGCGCTGAGACTGGACCCTAGCCATCTGACCTGTGTATTTCATTGTACATGTGTATAGTGCCTGCATATTTGCACTGTTACCTACTGGAAGTGGTACAGCTTGTTTGTTGTACAATGGACTACATGCAGCCCTGCTTACTGTAGCTTTGTTTGCATGCATGTTTGCTTGCAGTTACCCTGGAACACTGATCCCACCTGCAATGCAGAGTTACAGAGCTTCTGTGGACTCCTAGTGACATCTGCATAGCTTACTATATGTATGTCCATGTCTCACTTGACAGAACGTCACTGTTTGTCCTGTTCACATGTACGTTGCCTGTGACACATTGCATATGACTTACCTGGCATTTGTCCACGTGAGCAGTCATATATGCCAGTGCTAACTAATCACAGGCACTACACCCTCACATACTCACCTTCTGTTGAACCACCTGCTTCGCTAGGGACGGCTTGCACCTGTCACCCCTGGGCTTTTGGATATTGGCAAAGGTTCTTGCTACCCCCATAGTGCCTTTTTAGGCAAGGCTCAAAGGACAAACTCACCTCCATAGGTATCACAAGGGATAAGAAACTAAGAGTAATGCTACTCAACGCCAGAAGTCTAAACCTCAAGATGCATGCACTCAAAACTCTCCATAGCATGGAGAACATCGATATCTGTGTAGTAACAGATACCTGGTTCAGGGCTACCGAGAGCACCCCAGCACTACCAGGTTATACCTCATACCACGCTTTTCGGCCCCAAAACTTGGACCGAACCACAAAAGCAGGGGGAGTATTGATATTCATCAAAGATACCCACACCTCCAGGTTGGTGGCAAAGCACGAAGCATCAGAGACTATCCATGTGCAACTAACAGTGGGTAAAACTGCCTTCCAGTTTATAGCCTGCTACAGACCACCCTCCCAAACCCAGGAACCCCACTCGGCCTTCCTGAGAACACTGGAAAATATGAAGGTCTCTCCAAACACCATTATATTGGGCGACTTCAACTACCCAAACATAGACTGGGAGCATTACTCTAGCTCCAACACCCTAGCCCAAAGGTTCCTAGAATTTATAAACTCAAATGCTATGGAACAACTTGTTACCACTCCCACAAGAGGGAAAACATACTGGACCTGATCATCACCAACATGGGGACTCTATGCTCCAGACCAGAAGTGTATCCCTCACTGGTAAGATCAGACCATAAACTAATCTCACTGGATATTCACATCCCGACCCCACCCCCTGCCCAGAACACCACAGTGAAAAACTTCTCTAAAGCAAATTCACACTCCTCAAAACCGAGGTGGAATCCTTCAAAGCCCCCGGGCCTGTGGAAATATCCCAGACCGCAGAATCCTCTATAAACGCATTCTATGGACACCTTCAGGAATGCATGGATCATGCAATCCCAAATAAAACCAAGACCCAATCCTCCAAAGGCAGACGTCCTGTCTGGTGGACCCCAGCCATAAACAAATTATACAATAGAAGGAGGAAGCTACTAAATGATAGAGCAAAATCCCAAAAAGGGAAGGCATCACTGATCAGTATTAGCAGAAAACTATGGGCACTCATAAAATTGTCTAAGGCCAGCTTCGAGAGAAAATTGCACAGGACACTAAGGATAATCACAAGGCTTTCTTTAGTTATGTTAGGAACCTGGGTGGTAATTCCCAGATATGCCCAGAATTAGTCCAAAATGACAAAAGAAACACCGAACCCACAGACATTGCCAACATCCTAGCTGACAGGTTCAGCACAATCTTCTCCCCGCCGACACCAAAAGGGCAAATATCAATCCCAGCAGAGTGCTGCCCCCCTGACATCTCAGATGTTCAGGTAAGAGCCGCCCTCTCCAAAGCAAAAAACACAGCATCAATGGGACCAGACAGTGTCCTGGGCTGTGTCCTACATGAACTCCAAGAAGAGCTAAACCCAAACATAAAACTACTGTTCAATCTCAGCTTTACTACAGGATATGTGCCCAAAGAGTGGCGTGCAGCAACAGTGGTCCCTCTCCATAAAGGTGGTGCCTCAACGGATCCTGGAAACTATCGCCCCATAAGCCTGACTAGCTTGTTCTGCAAAGCTATGGAAAGGATCATCATGGACCTCATAAATAAAGATATTGGGGACCTACAGACACTGGATCCTACCCAGTTCGGCTTTGTTAAGGGCAGATCCTGCCTCTTAAACCTGGTTGATTTCTTTGAAACAGTCACCAAGGCCATTGACAAGGCGAAGGTGGTCCACACAGCCTACCTGGACCTCGCAAAAGCCTTCGATACAATACCCCACTCAGGCATTATAGAGAAGCTCACCAGCTTAAATATAAACCCCTATGTCACTATATGGATTGCAAACTGGCTCAAGGACAGAACCCACATGGTTAGAATTGCTGGAGCCATGTCAGACTCCAAACCAGTTACAAGTGGTGTCCCACAAGGCTCAGTCCTGGGACCTCTCTTGTTCGGTATATATTTCTCGGAGGTACAGGCCAACATGGAAGGACTGTGGCTGACCAAGTTCGCAGATGACTGTGAACTGGCCGCCATAATCGACTCTTCAGCCGACACAAGCATCCTCCAAAAGGGCCTCATAGAAACAGACAACTGGTGCCAGAGCCATGGCCTCAAGCTAAATGCCAAAAAGTGTATAGTCATCCCCTTTGGCAAAAACAAAGTGCCCACAAATTACCACATAGGTGGTAATCCATTAAGTACAGAAGAAGTAATTAGGGACCTGGGGACCCAAGTTGATAGCAATCTCTCATTTGACAACCACATGGCCAAAGTGGTTAGAAAAACATTTTATATAGCCCACCTCATCATGAAGGGATTTACATCTAGATCAGGGCAGGTCATCGTGCCTCTTTACTCATCCCTCATCAGGCCCATAATTGAGTACAATGCCCCTGTTGGGATGTACCTTACCAGACACCTGCAGCAACTGGAAAGACCCCAAAAGTACCTCACCAAGAGGATCAAAGGGCTCAAACAGATGCCATATGCTGCCCGGTTAAAGAAACTCCAGCTCTACTCAGTGGCATACTGCCTGTTCAGAGGCGATCTGTGCCTGACGTATAAAGCCATGTCCAACCTGGAATTAATGGACATGCTGCACTTCAGAATATCCAAATCCCATCGAGCTATGCGCTTGAGAGAATTGAACCTCAGCACTGAAATAAATAGGACATGCTGGAGGGACAGATTCATAACCCAGAGGCTCTCTTCACTCTGGAATAAAATCTCAGTCCAGGTTAGGCAGAGTCCCTCATTGACTCTCTTCAAGAGGAATCTTGATGAGTGGATGGAGATCGTAGGTTTACCCTGGGTATCACTTCTGTGTCACTGTTAGACAGAGGCACAGTATGCTAACCTCGAAAAAGGGCATAGCAAAATAAATTTAAAATGGGTGGCGAAAGCCAAACAAATTCTGGCTAGGCTTATAAATGCCCTAGGGCAGATAGCCTAGAATGAACCTATGAACCTATGAACCTATGAACCTATGTACCTTGTTCCCCATTGGCCATATGTGCTGTTAATCACCATGGCAATCACAATACTATGGTAGCATGTGCAAAGGTCACTTGTCAGTCACCTCTATGGTACAGTTGTGGAATTTGTGGGTCATGTGGCAATGTCACAGCTGCCACATGTACACAGTCAAACCTCTCCTATACACATGGATGTACAACACATGTATGAGATGCAACCACATAGCCAAACTGGGGACTAAGCACTCTGAACCCAGTACTGGCATAACCTGTCAGGTGGCATGAAATACTACAGTGACTACAATACCAGTCTGATGTAGACATACACTTACTGCAATCCAAACACGTGAACACACTGGGCCATTCATGGAGCCTAGGAATAGCATCCTGCCTGAGCAGCAGACACCTCTGCAGCTGGCACACAGGCATACGTTACGTCAGAACACAGCACGTGCAACACATAGCACACAAATCCTGTGTGCCAAACAGTCACAGCCTGTACATCTAGACAACACACCTGCTACAGTTGTGTTAGGTACCTTTATTGTCCAGTACAGTGAGGTCCCGCTCACCAGGCTGGACAAGGTGAAGGTCACAGTGATATGCCCGTGGGGCACTATGGTCCACCACATAACACAAGCATACAGGTCAGTCAGAGGCATGGACACATATGACTCAGTCATTGTCCATGCCACTATGGCTGACCTGTGATGTACCTCCCTGGACTACATGATATGGAACATGGAAGGGCTTTCTGAGCATGTGGCACAGGCTGGTATGACCCTGACCTTGGTTGGCATCATACCCTCACCAGGAATGCTGACGTATTACTGAATGCTGATGAATTAATGTAGCTACAATACCCTAGCTCAAAGGTTCCTAGCATGTAGTCACTGCATTGCTATGGAACAACTTGTTACCACTCCCACAACAGGTGAAAACATGCAGCACCTGTTCATCAACAACATGTAGACTATATGCCCCAGTCCAGATGTGTATCCCTCGCTGCTAGGATGATACCATATACATCTCACACTGTATATAAACATACCACATGCAGCACCCACACAGAAGACCACAGTCATAATGTTATCCAGTGCAAATACCATGTATTCACATGTGGCAGGCGTCAGACATGGGAACTATTGAAGGTCACAGGTACATATGTGTATTTGGCACACACATACATCATCTGTGTCCATTGCCATTACTGGTTTAATCGATGTCATGCATTATTGTGAACAACAACCCACACACATGGGCATTCTGTGTGACAAAAACACACGTGGCATGTGTGGAATTCAAAGCCATAACGAACTGTGCTATGACAGTAGTGAGAGAAGCAGTAGCAGAGTGTGCTATTTGCATTACTGGGAGATTTGCCCTCTTCTGCTGTATTTGTAGGGTGCTGACATCATTTCTGTGTAGAGATTGGAATATGCAGCAGTTGGTGTGTTGTATTGGTTGGCAAAGGGGTCAGTTTTCTCACACATGCAATTGCACTCACCCTACTTCCACTACTCACACACACTTGCCATTTGCAGGATTCAAACCCCTATCTAACTACGTTATGGAACACAAGACGGACGCATTAGCGGAGCGCACTATTCGCATTACTGGGAAGTTTCCCTTCTCCTGCTGTACTTATAGGGTGATGCCATCATCAGTCTTTAGAAAGGGGAATGTGCATCCTGTAGTGTGTTCTCCTAGTTGCCAAAAGGGACATTTCTTTCATACAGACTTGCACACACACTAACCCCCCTCCACACACACTGTGCATTCTCAGGATTCAAACCTCTACCTAACTATGTTATGACACTCGAGACGGACGCATTAGCGGAGCGCGCTATTTGCATTACTTGAAGGTTTCCCTTCTCCTGCTGTACTTATAGGGTGCTGACATCATCAGTGTCTAGAAAGAGGAATGCGCATCCTGTAGTGTGTTCTCCTAGTTGCCAAAAGGGACATTTCTTTCATACAGAATTGCACACACACTAACCCTCCTCCACACACACTGAGCATTTACAGGATTTAAACTCCTACCTAACTATGTTATGACACTTGAGACAGACGCATTAGTAGAGCGCGCTATTCGCATTACTGGGAGGTTTCCCTTCTCCTGCTGTACTTATAGGGTGCTGACATCATCAGTGTTTAGAAAGGGAAATGTGCATCCTGTAGTGTGTTCTCCTAGTTGCCAAAAGGGACATTGCTTTCATACAGAATTGTACACACATTATCCCCCCTCCACACACACTGTGCATTTATAGGATTCAAACTCCTACTTAACTATGTTATGATACTCGAGACGGACGTATTAGCAGAGCATGCTATTCGCATTACTGGGAGGTTTTTCTTCTCCTGCTGTACTTATAGGGTGCTGACATCATCAGTGTTTAGAAAGAGGAATGTGCATCCTGTAGTGTGTTCTCCTAGTTGCCAAAAGGGACATTTCTTTCATACAGAATTCCACACACACTGAGCATTTGCAGGATTCAAACCCCTACCTAACTATGTTATGACACTTAAGACGGACACATTAGGAGAGCACGCTATTCGCATTACTGGGAGGTTTCCTTTCTCCTGCTGTACTTATAGGGTGCTGACATCAACAGTGTTTAGAAAGGGGAATGTGCATCCTGTAGTGTGTTTTCCCAGTTGCCAAAAGGGACATTGCCCTCAATCAGGCTTGCACACACACCAACCCACTCACCCACACACATTGAGTATTTGCAGGATTCAAATCCCTACCTAACTATATTATGACACTTGAGAGAGACGCATTAGCAGAGCACACTATCTGAATTACTAGGCATCTGTTCTGCACCTGCAGTATTTATAGGGTGCTGACATAATTATTTCTACAGAGGTATGTACATCTAGTACTACCTGTCAGGTGGGGGATAGCATATATATGTATTTGCAGCCACCTACTTCAGGGTCAGATATGCACATCGCACTGGCAGGTTATGTTCTATACCATGCTTCATGACCACAGGACCTGTAACACACAACACAACCAGTTCAGACCACCCCTCCCACATCCAGGACACACACTTTGCTTCCCTGGGAACAGTGCCAAGATATGCAGGTCTTCACATACACCATTCCAGTTGTTAACGTCAGGTTCAGGTATATTGTGTGTGGGAACTACTCAGGCCTCTACAACATTACCCTACAGCCACTACAATTTGTGAGTCCATGTGCTATGGCAGAACCACTCACCACAGCCACAAGGGGGAATACATATTGCACCTGACCATCTGCAACATGGGTACTCACTGTTCCACACCAGAGGTAGACCACCATTGTTGATATCTGACCATACCCACCTTTCCCTGGACATCCATATCCCATCCCCACCCCCAGGCAAGGTTGTCACTGCAAACAAAGTGTATTTATCAAAAGTAGACTTTACACTTGTGAAGACTGGGGTGGAAGACTTCAAAGGACCCATGCTGGTGGAGTATACAGGCCACTCTGCATAATCCTTGACAATTGCATTCTATGAGCATGTGGAAGGTTTGCATTGATCATGCTATCCCAAATATACCCATGACTGCTCCACAACAGGACACCTGTCAGGTGTACACCAGCCATATATGAGCTGTCCAACAGACAGAGTGAGCTAATACATTGCAGAGCAGTAGCCCACAGAGGGAGGACATCTCTGAACAGTACTGGCACGACACTTCAATCCCTCATAATCATCACAACAAAGTGTTGACAGTGAAATTGTCCAGACAATGCAGATAAGGCTCCCCTCAGTCTGTTATTGATGCCCGCTTACTGTTAGAGATCCTCAGCAACCCTGTTCCAGCACACACCAACAACATGGATGTGGCTTAGCAAATTCAACCCCTGGGATCTCCACTGTGTCCCTGCTTGACAGAGGCACAGCACACTAGCCTCACACGGTGCCTTATGTGACCTACTTTACAGTGGCACAGTAGCCTACTGTACTGGGGAGGCAGATGCCAAGCACACTCAGACTAAGCTGTCATTCCCTAGGGCAAACAGCCTAGTGTTGACCTCTACACCCATATGTTTAATTGTCAGATGCACAATATTTGTTGCTGATAGACTGTTTGCAGGTCTTTATTGCCATAGCATTCCCTGTTTCTATGAACAACTTGTGTATCTGTGGAAGATGTTTGAATATGGGAGGGATCCACTATATCACGTATGTCTCTGTAGTCATGTAACTGTGTGCACTGGGCAGATTGCTGTAATGTGGTTGGTTCCTGGAATAACACGTACAAATACCAGATATGTGTGGCCAACTGCTAAACTGAGATTTGGCCTAAGTGTGTAAGCATGCCCAGTTCTGGCTTCCCATGGCATGTTGTCTGACATATGTCTCATTTATCGAAGTGTGCGAGCATGCCCAGTGTGAGCTTTCCATATGTTGAACTCTGCAGCCCACCACATTTGTGGATGAGTGTGAACTTCAACAATATCTCACGTTTATGGTTGTGTGCTGTGTGTCATGTTGTGTAGTTACTGTCCAACTGCTTTGTGTCTGAACACAACAGGGATTATACTCTGCCTGCAGGGTTTGCATGGGATACTTTGCATACAGTTGTCAACATCCTTTCATACTGACCTAACACTGTAGTTCCGTATAGTGTACTGGTTCAGTACTTTCACTGTGGTGGACAGTATCCTGGGCTTTAGTCCTATCACTGCTTTACATTTTCATAGTGAGCACAACAGCCTGGTTAGGGGCCAGTTGTGCACATCTGACCATGTTGCATTATGTTCAGATATGAAGTACTTAAACCAGGCTTGTCTAACATTGGTAGTGCATTCCACAACATAGGTGTACATTGGCAAACACTAGCGATGTGCCCTAGGCCATTTCTAATGCTAGTCGGAGAGTGTGTTTGTCCTTTGACACACATTGTAAGTGGAGTTTGCCATGACATATGTCATGGTTAGTATACTGTGCCTCCGTCTACCCGTGACATAACAGTGATACCCAGGGTAAACCTGCCATCTCCCATACACTCATCAAGATTCCTCTTGAGGAGAGTCGATGAGTGACTTTCTGGCTAACCTGTACTGGGAGTTTACTCATGAGTGGGGGTGGCTTCTGTATTATGGATCATTCAGTACAGCTTGTCCTATGTATGCCAGTGCTGGGGTTCAGGTCTCTTATGTGCATAGCTCACTGCCATTCAGATTGTACAAGGTGCAGCATGTTCATTGATTCCAGCTTGGACATGGCTTTATACATCAGGCACAGATTGCCTCTGGGTGGGCAGTATGGCAGTGTGAGGAGCTGCAGTTTGTTTAATCAGGCAACACATGGCATCTGTTCAAGCTCTTTCATACTCCTGGTGAGGTACTTTTGGGGACTTTACAGTTGATGGAGGTGTCTGCTGAGGTACATCCCACAGGGGCTATTGTAGTCAATTGTAACACTGATGAAGGATGACTGCAGAGCCACAATGACCTCCCCTTATCTAGATCTGACAACCTTCAAGATTAGGTGGGTATATGGTATGTTTCTGTAACCACTACAGCCACATGTTTGTCCAATGCAGGATATCTATCAACTTGTGTCCCCAGGTCTCTCATTACATGTTAAGTACTTAATGGGTTAACACCTATGTGGCAATTGGTGGGCACTTACTGTATATCCACAGGGGTTGACTATACACTTTTCTGCAATTAGCTTGCTGACATGGCTATGGCACCAGATGTCTGTTTCTATGTAGCCCTTTTGTGGGATGCTTGTGTCAGCTGGATGGTCAGATATGGTGGCCAGTTTGTAGTCCTCTGCAAACATGTTCAGACACAGTCCTTCCATGTTGGCCTGTACCTATGGGACATATATACCAAACGAGGGAGGTCCCAGGACCAGGCCTTGTGGGATGCCAGTTATATCTGGTTTGTAGTCTGACATGGCTGCAGCATGTCTGACCATGTCACTTCTGTCCTTGGTCTAGTTTGCAACCCCTTTACTGACATAGGGGTTTATATTTAAGCTGGTGAGCCTATCAATAATGAACACGTGGGGTATTGTATGGAAGCCTTTGCAAGGTCCAGCTATGCTGTGTGGACCACATTGCCCTCATCAATGACCTTAATGACTGTTTCAAATGAGTCAAACATGTTTAAGGGGCAGGATCTGCACTTAAGAAAGCCCCACTGGGTAGGGTCCGGTGTCAGTAGGTCCCCAACATCTTTATGTCTGTGGTACATGCTGATCCTTTCCATAGCTGTGCAGACCAAGCTTGTCAGGATTCTGGGGTGGTAGTTTGCAGTATCCATTCAGGCAACACCTTTGTTGAGAAGGACCACTGTTGTTGTACACTGCTCTTTGGGTACATATCCTGTGGTAAGGCTGACATTGAGCAGTAGTGTGATTTGGCATTCCATTCTTCTTGGAGTCCATGTTGGACTCAGCCCAGGACACCATCTCATACCATTGCTGCTGTGTGTTTTGCTTTGTAGATGCTGGCTGTTACCTCAGCATCTGCAATGTCAGGGGGCCAGCAGTCTGCTGGGATAGATATTTTGCATTGCACTGCACCTGTCAGGTTGTATGTTGGCAATATGTGTGTGTGTTTGGTATGTTGTTTGTAATATTTGAGTGATTCAGAGCATATCTGTGAATTCCCAACAAGGTTCCTACCATCAGTTGAGAAAGCCTTGTGATTATCCTTAGTGTCCTGTACAATTTGTATCTTCATAGGTTTATAGGTTCATACTAGGCTATCCACCCTAGGGCATTTATAAGCCTAGCCAGAGTGTGTGTGGCTTTCGCCACCCCTTGCTATGTGAATATTATGGCCATTTATGATTTACTTTACTGTGCCTCTGTCTGGACGTGACACAGTGAAGACCCCCAGTGTACATCTATGATCATCCATCCACTTGGCAAGATTCCTGTTGAAGACTGTCAGTGAGGGGCTCTGCCTAACATGGAGTGGGATTCTGTTCCAGGGTGTAGGGAGCCTCTGGGTTATGTATCTGTCCCTCCAGCATATCCTATTTCATTATGTGTTGAGGTTGACATCTCTCACTCTCACAGCTCCGATGGCTTTGGGTTTTCTGGGGTGGAGCATGTCCATTACTCTTGTGTTGTACATGGCCTTGTACAACAGGCATACAATGCCTCTGTGTAGGCAGTATGTGACTGCATTCAGCTGGGGTGTCTACAGCCAGGCAGCATATGACATATATTTGAGAACCTTTATCCTCTTGGTGAGGTACCTTTGAGATCTTTCTAACTGCTGCAGGTGTCACGTAAGGTACATCCCAAATGAGGCATTGTTCTAGATTATGGGTCTGATAAGAGAACAGTATAGGGGCACAATGACCTCTGTTGACATAGATGTGAATCCTTTCATGATACGGTGTTCAATATAGACAGTCTTCCTAGCCACATTGGCAATGCCAGTGTCACATAACAGGTTACTGTCCACTTGTGTCCCTAGGTCACTGATTACTCCTTCCATACATAATGGTTTACCACCTATGTGATAATTTGTGAGTACCTTGTTTGGTATTTGGTGGGACATTCATACTGTCCAGTGTCTTCAGGACGGCTGGGTGGGGTTCCTGTGTGTGAGAGTGTGGTCTGTAGCATGCTACAGACTGTACAGCAGTTTTGCCTACGGTTAGTTGCACATGGGTGGTCTCCGATGCTTCATGCATTGTCAGTTACCTGGATGTATGGGTGCCTGTGCTGAATATGGATACTCCCCCTCCTTTTATGTTTTGGTCCAGGTTTTGGGGCCATAACGCATGATATGAGGTATAACCTGGTAGTGCTGGTGTGCTGTCAGGAGGCTTGCAGCAGGTTTCTGTCACTGCACGGACATCGATGTTCTCCATACTGGCGAGGGCCTCGGGAGCATGCATATTGAGGTTTACATGTCTGGCATTGGTCAGCATTACCCTTATGTTTCTTTCCACTTATGTTTTCTAGGGTGGTGGGTTAGTCTTTTCAGCCTTGCCTACGAAAGGCTCTATGGAGGTGGCAAAAGCATTATCCAATATCCAGACGCCCAAGGGTAACAGGTGCAAGCCATCCCTGGAACAGCAGCATGGCTTGTCAAGCATGACATCCCAAGCAGACAGACATTGGATCCCTTTGGAATGACACCAGTAATTGTGCCACTTATTAAAGCTGATCATTCTGTGTTTGCACTGTGGCATCATTCTTGGTGAGGGTAGGATGCTGCAAACGGTCAGTGTCATACCGGCCTAGACTACATAATCGGAGAGCTCATCTATGTCTCTTTTCATGTAGTTTGGGGAGGTACATCTCAGGTCATTCACGCCAGCATGGACAATGACTGCATCATATTTCTACTTGCTTTGGGGTGACCTGCATACTTGTGTTATGTGGTGTATTGTAGCAGCCTACAGGCAGCTTACTATACCCTTTCCCGTGTTCAGTCTGGTGAGCAGGACAGCAGTGTGTCTGACTATGGAGTCACCTATTACAACTGTATCAGGCATGTTGTTTCTCCTTCTGGCCTGTGACTGTTTGGCACACCAGCTTTGTGTACTATGTATTGCATGTGCTATGTTTGGAGGTTGTGGTTGCTTGGGTGTCTGCTTTGGAGGCCTCTGTTGGTGTGGTGTCTTTGTAATTAGGCCCTCCGGGAATGTTTTTCTGTGTTTATGTCTTTGGTTTGCAGTTGTGATAGGTCTATGTGGGACTGGGTTTGTGGTGTGTGTGGTTACCTTCTCCTCCTGACTAGTTTTGACAGTACTGATTTGAGGGAGCTCAGCCTCCGGTTTGGGTAAATGGTTGCATCTCTCACATATATTTGTATTTCTTGAGGGGAGTTGAGGGTTGCCTGTGTACTTGGGGCAGGTGTAACATTGCCTCAAGATTCACAGATTCAACTTGTTGTAACTGGCCTTAGTGGATTGTATGTGTGGACATATTTTATTGCCATACTACTGATCAGTGATTACTTCCCTTTTTATGTTTGCTCTGTCATGTAGTAGCTTCCTCATTCTCTTGCATGGTTTGGTAATGGCTGGAGTCCACCATGCCAGATGCCTGTGTGTATGGCATTGTGTCTTGTTTTTATTTGGGATTGCATAATCCAAGCATTCCTGGCAGTGTTCATGGAATGCCTGTATAACAGGTTCTGAGTTGTGGCCCATATTTTGCACCTGCACAGGGCCTTTAATGGATTCCACATCAGTTTGGAGGAGTGCAACTTTTGCTTTACACATGTTTTTCACTGTGGTTTTCTGGCCAGGGACTGTGGTCAGGATGTGTATATCCAGTGTGATTACTCTATGGTCTGGTCTTACCAGTGAGGGATACACTTCTCATCTTGCCATCCAGTACCCATGTTGCTGATTATCACATCCAGTATTCTTACTCCTCTTGTGGGAGTGGTACATTGTTCCTGGGCATTTTGGTTTATGGATTCTAGGAACTTTTGTTCTATAGTGTTGGAGCTAGTATAATGCTCCCAGTCTATGTCTGGGTATTTTCAGTCACCCAATATAATGTGGTTTGGAGGGCTTGATATATTCATGTATTCCAACATAGGTCAGGTGCAGGTCCTGGTGTTAGAACGGTAGTCTGTATCAGGCTATAAACTGGGAGGCAGTTTTAGCCATTGTTATTTGACCATGGCTAGTCCATGCTGCTTCTTGTTGTGGTACCAACATGGGGGTGTGGTTATCCTTGGCAATTATTGCTAGTCACCCTCCTTTTGTAGCTTGTTCCATGTTTTGAGGCTGTATAGCACAGTATGAGGTGTAACCTGGTAGTGTTAGGGTTCTGTTGTGAGCCTTGACCCAGTTTTCTGTTACAGGACAGATATCAACATTCTCCATACTGGGTGAGTTTAGACTGCATGCATCTTGCTGTTTAGACTTCTGGCATTGGGTAGCATTACATCTAGGTTCTTATCCCTTGTGATACCTATGGAAGTGGGTTTGTGTTTTGAGCCTTACCTATTCAGGGCACGCTGTGGGTAACAACAGCCTTTGCCAGTATCCATAAGGCCTAGACTGATAGGTGCATGCCACCCCTAGAAGGTGGAGCATCATGTCATGCTCAGCATGTCATCCCAGGCTGGCACACATTGGATCCCCTTTGACTAACTGCAATACTTCAGCCAATTATTGCAATTGATCATCTCATCGTCATATTGTGGCATCATGCTTGGTGAGGGTAGGATGTTAGTCAGGGTCATCAAGTGTGCATACACTACATGGTGTTACATTGCTTAACACATGGCATTCATGCCTCAGGTGGTGCTGCAGGGCTGCCTCTGTCGGATGCACATACTACACTCCCTGTACATGTTTGAGAGTTGGTTATGTCATTTTAGGCATCCCTGTTATTATATGAGTGAGTCAGAGAGGGGTATCATTCCCAGGGTTCCTACTGAGCCAGTGTATGTGCTATGCGTTGCCTCTTTGCCAAGGCCTGGGCATACTGGGCATGCCTCCTTCTGCCTACTGGGGCAGGCTCAGGTTGTTCCTCCTCTGAGTCATGCTCTGCCTGTGATGGCCTTGGCAATGGTGGGAGGCTGTTTGGCCTGGCTCTATGCTGGTCCTGCTGCAGCTGTTTTCGCAAGATCATATTATGTAGCATTGCACATACCATGACAATTTGGGTACATGTAGTTGCTGAGTACTGCAAGGCTCCACCAGATGTGTCCAGACACCGGAACTGTGACTTGAGCAGCCCAAACACACGCTCTATTACATTATGTGTTTGTGCGTGCCTCATTATGGCATTCCTGTTCAGGTGTGTGTGCGTTTCTGATGGGTGTCATCAGCCATGGCTCCAGTGCATAACCTGCATCCCCCACTAGGTGTCCATATGGGATGTCACCAGTGGCAAATGTCTGGTACAGCTGTGTCAAATGCCAGTTATGGGAATCATGGTAGCTCCCAGGGCAGCCAGCACACACATTCATTATTATGCCCTGGGCATCACACACAACCTGGCAGTTGATGGAGGGGAAGCCCTTGCAGTTAATGTAGGCCCTACCCCGCTCACCAGCTGGTGCTTTGATGCGTAAGTGCGTGCAGTCTATTGCACCCACTACCTCAGGGTATTCCGCTATTTGCTGGAAGAGATGCATATTGCTGGCCAATACCTCACGGGCATTGGGGAAATATACATGATCACCGACATGTGCTGACATGGCATCCAGGAACTGGTGCAGTACCCTGGAGGCTGATGCCTGTGATATCCCCATCACATCACCAGTTGGTCTCTGGAAGGTACCTGTTGCTAGTATTCTTATGCCAACACATACCTTGGTTTCCACTGTGATGGGTTCCCTCTGTTCATTCTGTGTGTGAGGCGTGGCCTGCACAGCTTGACAATTTGCTGCAGGAGGTCTCTGTCCACTCTATAGCGCTCTACTATCTTCAGCTCATGTAACCCATGGTAGGTGACCCTGGGCCTGTACACTCTTCTCCGTCTCCTCACTGTGGGTTGTCTGGCACCATCTGCATTGTCACCACCCTCAGCAAGTAGCCTATGTCTCCTTATGACAGCTATGGCAGCCCCTAGCATTTCTGCTCTGAGTTCAGCTTTTTCAGTTTTCACTTCTAATAGCTTACTCCTGTCTTGCAGTGTCTCTTGAGAGAAACATCCTGCACTGCTGTTTGCAGAGTTTTAAGTGGCTGAGCTACTATTCTGCCTGTGTAATTGCCTGTTTCTAATTGTTTTCACCTGCTAGCTCCAGCAGTATTCCCTGCTAGCTTCCTACTAATTCTGTTGCTTCGTTTTTCCTTTCTGTTTCCTCAGGGGGGAGCAATGTGCATACCAGCAGAAACATTCTCACAGTGGCTTACACATGCGCACACATGCTTACACGGTTCAGAATCTGCTTATTTGGGTTAAAACGCACGCACACCAACGCTAACAGTGTTACAAGTCTGCCAATAGGCTCCCACATGGTCAGTCTGCCTTATACACGCGCACACTGCCCTACTCACGCTTCATGGCACGCACACGTGCGCATGCACGCCCAGCAAGAAACTTTGGTGTAAGCAACAGTGTACACCTTCTATTTCTTGACTTTCCCATGCTTATGTTGTGGCACTCCTCTTTCCATGATATGTGTCTGATATCTGTCATGCAACACTGACCTCCAATGAACTGCATGTCTTTCTACCATTCCCCCCTGTGATGTCACCTATCTCCTACTCTATTCCTCCCCCTTATGTATCTCTTACACTACTCAGAATGTGCTCATTTGCTATGTGACAGTGGAATTCAGTATCCTAACACTCATTTACATCAGCTTTCCTACTAATGCTTAGTTACATGTCTTAGACTCAGCTTCCCCCCTTAGCAACCACTAAACGGTGGCCATGTTGTTTTTGGTCTGCTGGTCCCTGCATTGTAAATCCATGTATTGCATAAAACCCACATTTGTGGGTTTATAACCTTCATTTTTATGTTTTATACAGCGCAGCCTTTAAGGCTGCGCTGCGTTTAAACATCGGCGATCGCCAAAAAAAAATATTTATTTTTCATATTTGCATCAGGGTACCTTGCCAATGGCCACATATTTGGCCATTGGCATGCTGCCTGACACATATGCACCCTTTATTTGGAGCTGACATGGCTCCATTGTTTTTGCAGAAACGTACTCAGTTGTCAACTGAGTACATTTCTGCAGCTAAAACGGCTCTTACACGGGCTGCTTTGGGCTTCGTGGATCGCTAATCTACCTCATTTGCATGCCTTTGGGCTGCAAGTGAGGTGATTAGCATATCCACACCCACTCCGTGTAAGAGACGTTTTAGCTGGTCTCTTACACGGACTTTAGGGCTGTTCCTGGATCGTGAAGGCTGCATGGAGTCTTACACTACTCTTAGACTCCATGCAAGCCTTTGTGAATCCTGCCTAAAGTCTTTATCACTGAAATAATGGAATTTTATTAATATAGATTTTGGAGCAGTTGTTGAGGTAAAAGGCTTGGGTTAACCTATAGCTCTATGTGCTCTTTTGATGTCATAGGAAAATCTTTCCTGCAGGTTTAATAATTTTGGAATCCAAGAAGATAAAAAGAAATCAACTAATTCATCTCCTTCTCATTTTTCTGGTACACTAAATATTCTTCCATTGTATCTCCTATTTCTGCTTTCGGAGTTGTCTAGTTTGTTTAATAAACAGGTGTTGTGTTTTAATAAATATTCTGTTGGAGTTTCTTCTTCCTTTAATCTTCCTTCCCTGCAATTTAAAGCATTCTCAATGTCAGATATTTTAGTTTGGAGCCATTGGAACATTTCTTTAAAATGTCAGTTTGTTTTAAAAAGTTCTGTTTTAATTTTTTCTAAGTTTTACTGAAAACCATCTATTTTCAGAGATCACTCTTGATATGTTGTTACCAGATACATATTTTTCTTCAGAAAATAGTCAGTCTGGGATGCTTAGTTATTTATTTATTAGTCTTTGTTTACTGAGAAAGTCTGACTGGGTAATACCCATTTTCAGAGGAGGCCCTGGGAGAAAAGCTCCATTTGTTTACATTCCATTATACTGAGTTCCAACAAAGAGCTGTTAAATTTCAATTTACATTTACATACTTACAGTAATTACATTTATATAGTCTAAGATTTTACAGAGGTAGAAGTTATTAAAGAAAAAAAAACACCTGCAACTTGGATTGTACAAGCAGCAGCTGTGTATAAAAATTGTTTGTCATTTCAGTGACAGGTTGTGGGTATTATATTTAAGGAGAATATTTAGAGAGTGCTGCATAGTGGCACAAAGTCGTAACCTGGTGATGAATATGTGCAGGAGTAGGATTGGTTAAGATGTTGTTTAAACAATGGTTTAAAACTATTGAGTTTATAGGACAGTTTCGTTTTCTTCTAAGCAATGTCTCCAAAAGTTTCTGACAGGAAAAAGTTGATGAAACTTCACAAAATTCAGAGACAAGTAAGCTTACACTATTATAAAACAGTGGGAAGTAATTTTCCTTAGCAGTAAATATTTTTCTGTTATTTTGATTTTACTGCAGAGCTCTATAAGATTGCTGCCTTCACTTGGTCACCTAGGCTCCGCCACGTGACCATTTCTTGGTGTCCTAATCAGTAATCTAGCTGCTGAATTCTGTACCTATTGCAGACACATTAGATAGCCACCTATATTTCACATATAAACAACAGTGCGGTAGTCCATTGGAGAAATATAACTATGCCCAGAATCACTAGTGCTACATGTAAAGATGGAATAATGTGCTGATTTATATACATAATGTAAGTACCAAGAACCACATGTAATTCACATATAAGACTCACAATTTTCAACTGATTTCCTTGTAAGTTGTTAGAAGGAGAGCAGAGGAAGACAATTTTAGTATGTGTCAATATGGCCTTATTTTTTTTTTGCAGGTTGTTCCTCCTCTGAGTCATGCTCTGCCTGTGATGGCCTTGGCAATGGTGGGAGGCTGTTTGGCCTGGCTCTATGCTGGTCCTGCTGCAGCTGTTTTCGCAAGATCATATTATGTAGCATTGCACATACCATGACAATTTGGGTACATGTAGTTGCTGAGTACTGCAAGGCTCCACCAGATGTGTCCAGACACCGGAACTGTGACTTGAGCAGCCCAAACACACGCTCTATTACATTATGTGTTTGTGCGTGTGCCTCATTATGGCATTCCTGTTCAGGTGTGTGTGCGTTTCTGATGGGTGTCATCAGCCATGGCTCCAGTGCATAACCTGCATCCCCCACTAGGTGTCCATATGGGATGTCACCAGTGGCAAATGTCTGGTACAGCTGTGTCAAATGCCAGTTATGGGAATCATGGTAGCTCCCAGGGCAGCCAGCACACACATTCATTATTATGCCCTGGGCATCACACACAACCTGGCAGTTGATGGAGGGGAAGCCCTTGCAGTTAATGTAGGCCCTACCCCGCTCACCAGCTGGTGCTTTGATGCGTAAGTGCGTGCAGTCTATTGCACCCACTACCTCAGGGTATTCCGCTATTTGCTGGAAGAGATGCATATTGCTGGCCAATACCTCACGGGCATTGGGGAAATATACATGATCACCGACATGTGCTGACATGGCATCCAGGAACTGGTGCAGTACCCTGGAGGCTGATGCCTGTGATATCCCCATCACATCACCAGTTGGTCTCTGGAAGGTACCTGTTGCTAGTATTCTTATGCCAACACATACCTTGGTTTCCACTGTGATGGGTTCCCCTCTGTTCATTCTGTGTGTGAGGCGTGGCCTGCACAGCTCGACAATTTGCTGCAGGAGGTCTCTGTCCACTCTATAGCGCTCTACTATCTTCAGCTCATGTAACCCATGGTAGGTGACCCTGGGCCTGTACACTCTTCTCCGTCTCCTCACTGTGGGTTGTCTGGCACCATCTGCATTGTCACCACCCTCAGCAAGTAGCCTATGTCTCCTTATGACAGCTATGGCAGCCCCTAGCATTTCTGCTCTGAGTTCAGCTTTTTCAGTTTTCACTTCTAATAGCTTACTCCTGTCTTGCAGTGTCTCTTGAGAGAAACATCCTGCACTGCTGTTTGCAGAGTTTTAAGTGGCTGAGCTACTATTCTGCCTGTGTAATTGCCTGTTTCTAATTGTTTTCACCTGCTAGCTCCAGCAGTATTCCCTGCTAGCTTCCTACTAATTCTGTTGCTTCGTTTTTCTTTTCTGTTTCCTCAGGGGGGAGCAATGTGCATACCAGCAGAAACATTCTCACAGTGGCTTACACATGCGCACACATGCTTACACGGTTCAGAATCTGCTTATTTGGGTTAAAACGCACGCACACCAACGCTAACAGTGTTACAAGTCTGCCAATAGGCTCCCACATGGTCAGTCTGCCTTATACACGCGCACACTGCCCTACTCACGCTTCATGGCACGCATGCACGCCCAGCAAGAAACTTTGGTGTAAGCAACAGTGTACACCTTCTATTTCTTGACTTTCCCATGCTTATGTTGTGGCACTCCTCTTTCCATGATATGTGTCTGATATCTGTCATGCAACACTGACCTCCAATGAACTGCATGTCTTTCTACCATTCCCCCCTGTGATGTCACCTATCTCCTACTCTATTCCTCCCCCTTATGTATCTCTTACACTACTCAGAATGTGCTCATTTGCTATGTGACAGTGGAATTCAGTATCCTAACACTCATTTACATCAGCTTTCCTACTAATGCTTAGTTACATGTCTTAGACTCAGCTTCCCCCCTTAGCAACCACTAAACGGTGGCCATGTTGTTTTTGGTCTGCTGGTCCCTGCATTGTAAATCCATGTATTGCATAAAACCCACATTTGTGGGTTTATAACCTTCATTTTTATGTTTTATACAGCGCAGCCCGTTTGCGCGGGGCTGCGCTGCATTTAAACATCGGCGATCGCCAAAAAAAAAATATTTATTTTTCATATTTGCATCAGGGTACCTTGCCAATGGCCACATATTTGGCCATTGGCATGCTGCCTGACACATATGCACCCTTTATTTGGAGCTGACATGGCTCCATTGTTGTTTTTGCAGAAACGTACTCAGTTGTCAACTGAGTACATTTCTGCAGCTAAAACGGCTCTTACACGGGCTGCTTTGGGCTTCGTGGATCGCTAATCTACCTCATTTGCATGCCTTTGGGCTGCAAGTGAGGTGATTAGCATATCCACTCACGTGTAAGAGACGTTTTAGCTGGTCTCTTACACGGACTTTAGGGCTGTTCCTGGATCGCGAAGGCTGCATGGAGTCTTACACTACTCTTAGACTCCATGCAAGCCTTTGTGAATCCTGCCTAAAGTCTTTATCACTGAAATAATGGAATTTTATTAATATAGATTTTGGAGCAGTTGTTGAGGTAAAAGGCTTGGGTTAACCTATAGCTCTATGTGCTCTTTTGATGTCATAGGAAAATCTTTCCTGCAGGTTTAATAATTTTGGAATCCAAGAAGATAAAAAGAAATCAACTAATTCATCTCCTTCTCATTTTTTTCTGGTAAACTAAATATTCTTCCATTGTATCTCCTATTTCTGCTTTCGGAGTTGTCTAGTTTGTTTAATAAACAGGTGTTGTGTTTTAATAAATATTCTGTTGGAGTTTCTTCTTCCTTTAATCTTCCTTCCCTGCAATTTAAAGCATTCTCAATGTCAGATATTTTAGTTTGGAGCCATTGGAACATTTCTTTAAAATGTCAGTTTGTTTTAAAAAGTTCTGTTTTAATTTTTTTCTAAGTTTTACTGAAAACCATCTATTTTCAGAGATCACTCTTGATATGTTGTTACCAGATACATATTTTTCTTCAGAAAATAGTCAGTCTGGGATGCTTAGTTATTTATTTATTAGTCTTTGTTTACTGAGAAAGTCTGACTGGGTAATACCCATTTTCAGAGGAGGCCCTGGGAGAAAAGCTCCATTTGTTTACATTCCATTATACTGAGTTCCAACAAAGAGCTGTTAAATTTCAATTTACATTTACATACTTACAGTAATTACATTTATATAGTCTAAGATTTTACAGAGGTATAAGTTATTAAAGAAAAAAAAACACCTGCAACTTGGATTGTACAAGCAGCAGCTGTGTATAAAAATTGTTTGTCATTTCAGTGACAGGTTGTGGGTATTATATTTAAGGAGAATATTTAGAGAGTGCTGCATAGTGGCACAAAGTCTTAACCTGGTGATGAATATGTGCAGGAGTAGGATTGGTTAAGATGTTGTTTAAACAATGGTTTAAAACTATTGAGTTTATAGGACAGTTTCTCGTTTTTCTTCTAAGCAATGTCTCCAAAAGTTTCTGACAGGAAAAAGTTGATGAAACTTCACAAAATTCAGAGACAAGTAAGCTTACACTATTATAAAACAGTGGGAAGTAATTTTCCTTAGCAGTAAATATTTTTCTGTTATTTTGATTTTACTGCAGAGCTCTATAAGATTGCTGCCTTCACTTGGTCACCTAGGCTCCGCCACGTGACCATTTCTTGGTGTCCTAATCAGTAATCTAGCTGCTGAATTCTGTACCTATTGCAGACACATTAGATAGCCACCTATATTTCACATATAAACAACAGTGCGGTAGTCCATTGGAGAAATATAACTATGCCCAGAATCACTAGTGCTACATGTAAAGATGGAATAATGTGCTGATTTATATACATAATGTAAGTACCAAGAACCACATGTAATTCACATATAAGACTCACAATTTTCAACTGATTTCCTTGTAAGTTGTTAGAAGGAGAGCAGAGGAAGACGCAATTTTAGTATGTGTCAATATG
This sequence comes from Protopterus annectens, assembly GCF_019279795.1. Classification (NCBI taxonomy): domain Eukaryota; kingdom Metazoa; phylum Chordata; order Ceratodontiformes; family Protopteridae; genus Protopterus; species Protopterus annectens. Next base: position 771,474,472 of record NC_056727.1, on the reverse strand, counting down.
GCCTTATTTTTTTTGCAGGAGGTTCAAAAATTAAGATAGTCCCACATCAGCCACTGCAGGACTGAATCCAAGAAACCCTCTAAGATAATAAAATCAAGTGCAGTCTCCCAACAGAAGATGAGACGAGCAAGATATTACCAGCAGATAACTGATAGTAAATACTCCTTGTCAGAATGACCTCCTTTGATTGCAATATGCACACCAAGTAGAGTAAATGTGTCAAAATAAAGTCTTAATGTACTCTGTATTCCAGTAGGAAGGATCCATAAGAATTAACCTCAACACCAATCACTGAGAGCAGCTCGATGGGAAAGAGTTAAGTCACTTGGGAAGAATGCTGTAAGGTCACAATAATGTTTTGGGCACTCCAAAACTATCCCATGGTTTACAGTGTCAAGAGCCAGAGAAATCATGGAGGACCAGGATTTAGTAGACTCTCAGATTATTTACCATCAGGAGATCACTGAACATGGGAACATACTATGGAAAACATAAGATGTGTAGCCATAAACATTTTTAAGTAGAAACATTTATATGCTCTTGCCAACCTTTACAAGCAATTAATAGTGCTTACCTCATAAATTATGTAGGGTTGTGCATAATAACACTATTCTTAATTTGTGTCTACCCATTCAGACATCAAGACTATTTTTATTTATCTACATTTTAAAAACCTGGTTGGCCTTAGTTTGCAGGGACTATTTTCAGAGGAACATCAGTAGTAAACGGTGAAACAGTTACAGACTCATTGCAGAAATAATTACACACGGTCAAGAAAAATTGTGTTTTTAATGCACAAACATTATCATTATAAATGTATCAATATTTCTGTAGTGTTTAAATATAGCTTTGGGAAAAGGAAGTCAGGCAGAAAAGAACAATGTTAAAGAGGAGAAGGTATTTTAGTATAACACTGGGTGATATAAGGGGCTAGGGAAGAGAAGACAATATAAAGTAAATTAGATACGAATGAGCAGTGGAATTGCAGTATGAAGGTAGCAAAATGTTTGATAAGAGAAATATATGCACTGCAAAAAAAAGATGCAATATGTTGATTAGTCACATGTGTGTTAGTGGACTTTGAAGGAGGAATGATGTGTACGCAAAGGTAAAACAGGAGAAAGATTAGCCTTAATGATAGCCAAAGTAGTACTTTTTTAACATGTAATAGTAGGTTACACCAGAAGCCGGGAATACATTGAGTTAGGAACCTATCTTTCCAGCAAGTCTTGTGTACTTGTTGGGGGTTTAGATTTGGGTCCCTAGTGAGGTTGTTTGTGAAGAAATAGTATTTCAAATAGGACTGAGACTTTTATGGCTCAAAAAGCAAGATGCAAGTCAAATCAGAACAGCAGGTTGGCTATTGCGTAAAAGGAGAGTTGTGCTAGTTTGTTGCGATAGCTGAAAAATTGAAGGTCTTTAATTTTCTTGGTTAGAAATCTTTGGGGTATTTTCATTTCAGCAATGTGGTTGGATTTGTACATATCAAAGGATGCATTTTATTGAATACTGGGTTTGAAAAGGGAAGAATGCAGTGGTACTCGCATTATGATGATGGTACACCTAGGTCTAAAACTAGACTGGTGAGGGTATAAAAGCCCATAAAATAAAAGACAGGAATACACCTGTTGTGTATACCACCTTCTTAATGACATTCCCAACAAATGGGAGGTTAAAGATGGGGAAATATTCCTCCAAAGTGTTAAGATCAAGTGTTGGCTTTTAAATTGTTGAAGTAATCAAGGCTTCTTTAAGAGAAGGTAGAAAGGGACCATTCATCAACAGTGGCCTGACAATTTTGAAAATTAGTTGGTCTTAGTAACTCAAGCTAAGAAATTATCCACCTTGTGCAGTAGAATACAACCTCTACTAGGGAGAATGTAGAGATGAAAAGATCCTCATGACTTCATTGCAATCATCATAAAAGTCTGCCAAATACTCGAAAGAACAATTTCAACACTCAATGGGTGAATTCACTGTGAAGGGCTACCTTATCTTGACAGTCTTATCTAGACTAAAATATACAACTTCCGCACAATGATATGTGGGGAAAAAACTTCCTAAGCAACAAGATGGACTGTCCTATACAATCTACTGATCACTCAAAAAATTGCAGTGCAATGATTATACGGAGAGAAAATGTTATTGCAAACAAAATATGCCTTTTTGCATATTCTTGTATGTAGTATAATGCTGATTCATACTAAGTCTGTCTTTAAGCAGGTATGTCCTCTGCTGTCTATGCTCCAACCTTCTTCCATATAAACAATGATCTTAATTCACAGTCAGATAATGTTTCTTGCTAACTGACAAACTGAGGTCACACATAAATAGGCAAAATATCAAGAACACTGGAGACAGCTGTGTTACAGCCAGGACAACTGAATCTGTGATATTTATACTTATCTCTTTTAAGAACTGATCCAAGGGACATGTGGTCAATGAAGTTATAGCCAATAGGTGTTGACAATGGATTAGTTCCGTGCTGGGAGAAGAAAGTTGAGGGAAACCAGGCTTTAAGACTACTAGGTACTGATCAGTCTGAGAGAGTGGTTCTATCATCAGGGCTATATTTTTAATACCATGATGTTTAATCAAGTCCAGTGAATGATCACTTGAGTAAAGGCAAAGCTCTCTCAAAGACTGAGTTCTGAGGCAAGTTGACTGGTCTTGTTATCAGCCCATGCATTAAATTAAATCTCAATCAATTATCTGGGGACTTACTGAATGAGCAGAGGAAGATCCAAAGAATTCTTGCAGAAATGACTTTAGGTAATGTGCTCCATGGGGATACCTAGGAAAAATGTGCATTCAGTCTTGCCAGGATTACCTTGACTAGATCTCTGAATAATCAGGAAACCTGGGAGGAAATATGCTTCAAGATGCAGGACAAAAATTCCAATGAACCATGTGATAATAATGAAATCCAGGTCTTCCTTACACAACAGGCCAGACATGGTTTATGGCTTTTTCTAATCTGCCCCAACATTAAAAAGAATAGTCCTGTAATAAGTTCTGTGGGATAGGCCCTGCCTATTGGTCAAAGTTTGATCATCAATTCCTTTGGTATGGGGCCCCCTATCACAATTATGTTGTGCCATTGGATAATGCAACATATTCCTCAACCCAGCTCAACATGCTAGGTGAGGACCAGTGAAAGGTGTGCTGCTTCTCACACTTGCTGAATGACTCCTCACAGTGCTAAATCTCACTCATGTAAAATACAACAAGGAGATCTGAATGAGAAGAATGAAGCAGGCAGGCTAAAAGCAGGTGGTTTCTGTGAGAAAAGAGTCCCTTCTGGCACTGAAAAATGTTTTTGTATGACACATTTTTAGGAAGGCAAAATAGACCAAATCAAGTCGCAATAATAGGTAAAGCAATGAGACATCAAGAAGGCAAGCAAAAAACAAACAAAAAACCCCAGAAAGCATGGAGTTGTAAAAGCAATAAATTACAGTCAGATCAATACAGGCTTAACAGTGGTATCCAGAAATATGCAGGTTGGATATCATGTGAACCCCCTTCTAATTGACTAGCAAATCTTCTTGGGATAACATTAAAATGCAAACATATTTTGTCTAAAGGGGACTGGTAACAGAACAAACAACTAGAATAATTAGGCCTAACAATTAGTCCATTAATAAAAGCCTCACATATATCACTACAGACAGGGATGGCAAGGCTCTCCAATAACACATCCATGAGACAAGTAATGATAGCCAGTAGTTTAAATAGCATAGAGAGTACCTAACAAATTAAGCTTGGAATCCATCCAATATGATAGTATTTTGTTCAGATTAAAATAAAGAGGCTTATGGGCATATTGAACTTAAATCACATATTCAAATCATGGAAAAATACCTCCTGCCCCACTGCCAAGTTGAGAAGCCAGAGGTAAATAGAGTCACCAAAATATGACATGGCCAGTAGATCACAATGAGCTGCCCCAGTCAAATTACATTCAGTAAGTTATATATAAAACTGTGATTTCTGCAAATATACTCAAAAGCCACCTTATAAATCTATACCTACCTCCAACTATTCCACAATACAGTAATGAAGAAATACTAATAACCAAACTCTACCTAAACAATCAGAAACCACAATCCTTGCAGCAACCTACATTCTCCACTTCTGCAAATTGGCAAAACTACCAACAAATACTTAGCTTTTTATCATCTACTTTCAACCAAGGAAATCCTGCTTGGTGACCTTAATATAGATAGTTTCATAGTTTCATAGTTTAGTACTAGGCTATCTGCCCTGGGGCATTTGTAAGCCTAGCCCTAGAGATGTGGCTTTCGCCACCCCATGTAGTGGTACTAATGTGTACAGAATAAATTTAGAATACTGTGCCTTTGTCTAGTAGTGACACATTGAAGACCCCCTTACTTATTAAAATTAGTTTACTGTGCCTCTGTCAAGTAGCGACACAGGGGTGACCCTTGGGGTAAACCTATGATCTCCCATCCACTCGTCAAGATTTCTCTTGAAGAGAGTCAGTGAGGGGCTCTGCCTAACATGAACTGGGATTCTGTTCCAGAGTATGGGAAGCCTCTGAGTTATGAATCTGTCCCTCCAGCATGTTCTATTCATATTTGTACTGAGGTTTAAATCTTTGGCTCTCGTGGTTCTAATGGATTTGGATTTTTTGAGGTGGAGCATGTCCATCAATTCCTGGTTGGACATAGCCTTGTATGTCAGGCACAGATCACCTCTGAGCAGGTGGTATGCTGCTGAATAGAGCTGGAGTTTCTTTAGCCTGGTAGCATATGACATATATTGGAGACCCTTGATCCTCTTGGTGAGGTACTTCTGGAGTCTCTCCAGCTGCTGCAAGTGCCGGGTGAGGTACATACCAAATGGGGCATTGTACTCAATCATGGGCCTGATAAGGGAGGAGTATAGAGGTACGATGACCTCCTTTGATCTGGATGTGAACCCCTTCATGATAAGGTGGGCAAGGTAGAAAGTCTTTCTAACCACTTTGGCAACGTGGGTGTCAAATGAGAGGTCACTATCAACTTGGGTCCCCAGGTCTCTGATTACTTTTTCTGTACTCAGTGGGTTACTGTCTATGTGATAATTTGGGGGTACTTGTTTTTCCCAAAGGGGATGACTATACATTTCTTGGCATTCAGTTTAAGGCCATGATTCCGGCACAAGTTGTCCGTTTCGGTGAGGCCTTTCTGTAGGATGTATGTGTCAGCTGGTGTATCAACTATGGCGCCTAGTTTGCAGTCATCTGCGAACTTTGTCAGCCACAACCCTCCCATGTTTGCTTTCACATCTGAGAAGTAAATGCCGAACAAGAGGGGTCCCAGGACAGAGCCCTGTGGGACACCACTTGTGACTGGCTTTGAGTCTGACATGGCTCCTGCAATTTTGACTTTATAGGTTCTGTTCTTTAGCCAGTTTGCAACCCATCTTGTGACATATGGATTTACATTTAAGCTGTTTAGCTTGTCTATGATGCCAGAGTGGGGTATTGTGTCGAAGGCTTTAGCCAAGTCCAGGTAGGCTGTATGGACTGCCTTGCCCTCATCAATGGCTCTAGTGACTGTTTCGAAAAAGTCAACCAGGTTCAAAAGGCAGGCCTTTACAAAGCCGAACTGGGTGGGATTGAGTGTCTGTAGGTCCCCAATGTCATTGTTTATGAGTTCCATAATAATTCTTTCCATAGCTTTGCAGACCAGGCTGGTTAAGCTTATGGGGCGTTAGTTCCCAGGGTCTGTAGTGGAGCCTCCCTTGTGGAGTGGGACCACTGTTGCTGTACGCCAGTGTTCAGGTACATATCTTGTAGTAAGGCTAAGGTTAAATAGCATTTTTATATGCGGGTTTAGCTCCTCTTGGAGTTCACGTATCACGCAGCCGGGGATACCATCAGGTCCCATTGATGCTGTGTTTTTTTGCTTTGCTGAGAGCGGTTCTCACCTGGACATCAGAGATGACAGGGAGGTTACATTCAGCTGGGATAAGTATTTCTTCTTTTGGAGGTGAGGGAGGGGAGAAATTTGCACTGCACCTGTCTTCCAGAATGTTGGCAATATCTGTGGGTTCGGTAAATTTTTTGTCATTGTGTACTAACTCTGAGAATATCTGAGGGTTTCTGCCCAGGTTTCTAACATAACTGAAGAATGCCTTGTGGTTATCTTTTGTGTCCTTGGCGATTTTTCTCTCAAAGTTGGCCTTGGATGTTTTTATGAGAGAACGTAACTTTCTACTAGTGCTGATCAGAGATGCCTTCCCTTTATGGAATTTTGCTCTGTCTTGCAGTAGCTTCCTTCTTTTTTTATACAATTTGTTTATGGCTGGGGTCCACCAGACAGGACATTTTCCTTTGGTGGAGAGGGTCTTGGTTTTATTTGGGATTGCACGATCCATGCATTCTTGGAGATGTCCGTAGAAAGCTGTGTAGGATTCAGCATTGTGGGATGTGGTTTCCATTGGCCCTGTGGGCTTAAATGATACCATCTCAGTCTTAAGAAGTGTAAAGTCTGCTTTTGAGAAGTTTCTCACTGTAGTCTTTTGTGCTGGGGGTGGAAGTGGTAAATGTATATCCAGGGTGATTCGTTTGTGGTCAGATCTCACCAGTGAGGGGAATACTTCCGGTGTGGAGCATTTTGTCCCCATGTTTGTGATGATCAGGTCTAGTATATTATCCCCCCTTGTGGGAGAGATGACTAGCTGTTCCATTGCATTTGAGTTTATGAATTCCAGGAACCTTTGGGCTAGGATGTTAGGGCTAGAATAGTGCACCCAGTCTATGTTAGGGTAGTTGAAGTCTCCCAATATGATGGTATTTGGTGAGACATTCATATCTTCCACTGTCTTCAGGAAGGCTGAGTGGGGTTCTTGAGATTGGGAGGGTGGTCTGTAACATGCAACCAGTTGTATAGCAGTTTTGCCTACGGATAGCTGCACCTGGAACCTCTAACCAGCTTAACCCTACTCCTCATAATATTCATCTCTATCACTTCTCTCAGCTGATTCAACAACCAACCCAATCTGACAAAGTATCCAAAAAAACATACTCTCAACCAGCCCTGAAAAAATTAAACTAGCCAGCACCCACCCAGACTCTCTCAGAGATCATCATCCTACCTACATCAGCAGAGAATACTACAAGGACCCCGACCCCTATATTTCAACTCTGTGAGAAACGTAACCAGTTTTGATAAATCCATATTAAATGACACACTTAAACAATGTGACTTTGAACCCTTCAAATATCTACCTTCAGATATCTACCTGTTTGTCACTTCAATAACTCTTTCCTAACCACACTAAATCAACAATCCCTACTGAGGAATAAAAGAATGAAAATAAGTTCTGACCTGTGGATAACTCATCAAACTAACAACACATGAGAGACAGAGACAATGCCTGGAAACACTGGCACAAAACTAGGTCCCAGTCCTGCCTAGATACATATTGGTATCTCAGAAACCACACAAAGGCACACATTTGTTATGTTAAAAATAACCTCTTCTCCACAAACTAGGCAACACATACAAAAAAAAAAAAAAAAGATTTTGGAAAAATGTAAAGAATCTCAAAAAAACAGGTACAGATCTCAACCCAAATCCTTTCTCACCTGAAACCAGCCAGTAGACTGTAGACAAATTCAACAAACACTTCATATCCAGTACTATACTTAACTCAAACAGTAATAATCTATACCACCTACACCTAATCGCGAGACCATAATTCCACACCCCAACTCAATCTTACAACCCTCCAGACAAATAACATCAAAAAATACATTAAAGAAATGAAACCCACATCACTATTTCATGACAACCTGCCATCCGAATACCTCAATATAGCCGCTGACTTTGCTACCCTTTATCTATCCTAATTTATAGATCCATTACTGAAAACTACATCCTAGCACAATGGAAAGTTTCCTTCATAATCTCATTACACAAAGGGGAACATCCACCAAAGTGTCAAACTTTCACCTTATAACAATCCTTCCTCCCTTCTCCAAAGTACTTGAAACACAAATACATCAGCAACTCCAAGCTTTTCTGCTTGTTAACAAGGTATTTTCTCCTACCCAACATGGCTAACGACTCCACCATAGCACCAAACCTACCTTGTTCAAGTACGCTTTCAATCACACCAAAAGCTTTCATTTACTTCAGTTCTTTCTCTACTACAGACAGTATAGGAAACGGCATTCTTCTGTGTGTGGTCAAGACATATGAGACAGTGTGTGAATTTAGCGGTATTTTTTTTTCCTGCTTCAGAGCTAAGCAGACCAACTTTACCAAACACATCCACATTAATCTCATTTAGAGAATGGGTGACCTATAGAACGGTACTCTGACTAGAGAATGAATGTTCTCCAGCAGGGTGTTAATCCAGATATAACACCTACTGAAAAATGAGTCTTACACTTCATGGTAGCATAGTAAGCTGCCATGGAGTTCAGACTGAAAGAAAGATAATGGCTGCCATTATTTTATGCTCACTAAGCAGTGCTTCTGCTGCTTAGTGATTGCAAAATTAATACAAAATAATTGAAAAGTATGTGTATGTGTGTGTGCGTATGGGTACTTGCATGCAGTGTGTGTGTGTGTGTGTGTGTGTGTGTGTGTGTGTGTGTGTGTGTGTGTGTGTGTGTGTGTGTGTGTGTGTGTGTGTGTGTGTGTGTGTGTGTGTGTGTGTGTGTGTGTGTGTGTGTGTGTGTGTGTGTGTGTGTGTGTGTGTGTGTGTGTGTGTGTGTGTGTGTGTGTGTGTGTGTGTGTGTGTGTGTGTGTGTGTGTGTGTGTGTGTGTGTGTGTGTGTGTGTGTGTGGTTGGGAGGATGGCCTAATGGTTAAGGTGTTTGCCTTATAAACACAAGGTACAGGGTTTGAATCTCACAGGGGATAATTGGCTAGGCTTAAAACGGCTTGCAAGGGCAGTTAGTCTAGTACTAACTTATGAACCTATATGTATCCACTTGCACATGAGCAAGAGATACTGACTGACCAGTGGATGCAAGTTATTTAAAATTAAGAGGTTTGTATACCTCTCAACCTCTTAGCTAAAGAAATGCAGATAAAGCATAAAATAATGTGGGGCAAAAGCTCAAAGAGACATTTTTAAATATTGCTATAATACAATTAGAAAGTTGGTGCAATAACAGGATTTATGTTAAATGCATTTTTCTGAAGGATATTAAAGTCTGAAACTCTAATATAATTCATTATTTAGTGACTTCACCTCCAATGATTTGTGAGCAAACCCCAAATTTTATGAGGAAGACACCAAACAATGATGCAAAAATATGGACATTCTGCGAAAATCTGTACTGTTGAGATGTATGAAACTTGTAATGGCTGACATTATTAACTTAATGCAATCTAGTGGTTTTAAAGGTACATGCGTGTGTGTGTGTGTGTGTGTGTGTGTGTGTGTGTGTGTGTGTGTGTGTGTGTGTGTGTGTGTGTCAGACAGAGACAGACAGAGAGTGTATGCAGACATTAAACACTTAATCAAACTTATATTTTGGATGTAAAGTACATCCCCCAATAACAGTTAATATACTACAACAATTTTGAAACATTAGGCAGAGGAACTATTTTATATCAAAAATATTAAAAAAAATATATATATTAAAAAAAATATATATATATAAAATTTAAAAAAAAATACATACAAAACAATTTAACAGATAGTCCATTCTCTATGAGCAATAATGCCCTCCGGGGTTTATGTTATTGTTGAAATGACACCCTTCCATGGGTGTAGAGGCCCGATGCCACTGAGTGGGTGTTATTTCCTCAATGACACACACCATGTTGGGCATTATTGCTTATTTTTGGAATCAGACCCTGCTTCCATGTCATAGTTCTGCAGAGCAGGTTTACACAGACTCAGTTAAAGAACGTGAAGAAACATCTAACCCCTTCAAAGAATAAAATGCATAATATCTGATGTAGAAAATAGAGGGAAGAAAACCAAAATAATTAGAGCTACTAAAAGGCAGCAGAATTTCTGCTGCAGAAAATATTCACATCAGCTGAATTCCAATACTCTACTCAGTGGAAGCCCACCACAGCCCTCTTCATCCTTTGCAGTAACAGCTATTAAAATAAAAACTACATTAAAACACATAAAAGTAGTGGCCACAAAAACAAAATTCAAAATGCAAAATGACATGAAGTAGTCATTTCTTTAAACACATTCCAACAAAAGAAATTAAATAAATATCAAAACAACTTAGTTACTCTCCAAAGAAATTCATACAAGATTGAAGCAATCAGAAATTCATACAAGACTGAAGCAATCAGTTGATCTGACACAAATTCTCTACCATGTCAGAGAGAACTGATCACCTTAGTAAACTGTACTAAAATAGTAAAAAAGATAAAACTTCCTGGTGAACCACCACACTTAAAAATTTTGTTTATTTTAAAAATAGAGACAAACCATAAAAGACTTCCAACAAAAAAGAGCTCTAAATGATTAGCGCTTTCAGCTATTCAGCCTTCTTCAGATCATATTCTCCATAGCTCTCCATCTAAAGTTAAATAACAAATCATGTCCACATGCTGCAGGCAACAATTACTCATTAACCAATCTAAAACCATAGCAACTAATCATACATTTTTAGGGATGACAAGCCTCCTTTACTCAGCCTATAGTAGGACGTCTGTTCTTTAGTACTGGTTTCAGCAGAACCATTGTATTTAGGCCGGGGGGGGTGATCAGCCCTTAAGTTCACTATCCAACTCACTTTGCACATTTCAGCATGGTTCTTTATGTCTCTGATACAACATGGTCAGCCAGCACATTCTTTAAATCCTTGTGCTTAATATCCCTTAAATGTCGTATAACTCTGTCCTTCAAACGCCGGTCCATTTTTTTCAATATATTTAGCTATGGTGGTTCACCAGGAAGTTTTATCTACATTAATTTTGTTCTGTCTGGTGCACCTTTGGCAGTTTCTAGTTTCTGTTTACATAAAATAGTAAAAAACGTCTAAAAAATTCCAGACCCACTAAAGAACAACGTTTTATCCATAATCAAGCAAGAGCGTCATATCTGGAAAAATACAACAAAAAAATTATAAAATTAAATTCTTTTGCAGCACTGCATGAACTATTAAAATGTATACATTAAAATATTCATACCCATCTTTCCCCAAACAGCATATTTCACTACAAAGAGAAAACATAATAAACAAAATAAAAAGCAACATTTGAAAATGCACCAACAGTAGAATAAAGCACTAACCTTAAAACATTTAACACACATTTTCTTGCCATGTCTCATGAAATTCATCCAGGAACCATCTATATTTCTTCAGCAATCTCCTGTTCTGACTGGACATATCAAAAATTACCCTGTCCCCAAGTACCAAAACATTGTCAAAGTCCCTAGGACATGTCTCCCAAGAGACTGAGCATAACATTTCTCTTTACATGCATGAAATCTATGTCCGAAATCCATCGAATTCAGATGCAATTCAAGTAAATTATTTAAAATTCAAAAGAAAGAAATATATCTCTTTAAATACTGTAGGTTATGAACAACCAAAGTGTGTGTTTGGGGGAATTGAATATGTGACAGTTTTTATGTATTAAAATGTACTGTGTACTGTGAACTTTGAATGAACTCTGAGCAACAAGAAAGTACTGAAAAACAAGAGTCTACATGAAAGCAGGAAATGTGACTTTTATGGAAGTACATCCGATTTTCTTTCTCTGCCCAGAGATATGATGATGTGAGTTGTCTTATGTTTACGGGTAAACCTTTGATTTGTTAATTGCCCTTTATAATAATCTAATTAGTTCATTTTTATATTTTTGTATTGTCAGCAATATCACCAGTATATAAGCTTGTTTATTCCTTAGTTCTGGGAGTCTCCGTGGTACTTTCCATGAGGCTCCCACACATGTGTACTGTAGTTAATAAAAACCACAGAAAGAGCGAAATAACTATTTGTCCTCATTTTTAAAGTATTGTGTAATGTAACAATTGGTGCCGTTTACTCGGATCTGAATTGAGAACAAGCTGCAGCAGTCAGGAAGTGGACGAAATACTGCTAATGAAAGGGCCCATAACAGACTTTTCTGTTTCTGCAGTGTTTCTTTCATTTCTCTGTATTTGCCTGCCTTCAAGATTTGAATTTTTTTTATTTATTTATGCAGGAATAGATATGATTTCTCTCATTCAGTTGTTTTGAGGTAAGTGGCATGCATTTCTTTCTGCTATTAAATGTGCAGTATGAGTGTGGGTTAATACGGAAATACTGTCAACATACGTATGAAAGGAGGAATGATAGTGGGGTAACAAGATATTTATATAATGCCTTAGCTAAACCTGTGTTAAACAAGTATAGCTTATTGAGTGAAAATGGGAGCAAGTGTGGGAAAAATAACGGAGCCAGAAAGAGGTACACCAGCTGGTTATATGTTTTATCGTGTGTCCCAGGACAGTTGCATGTTTTTAAATCAGTGGATCACCCTTACTAAAAATGACGATGACCTTGCTTTTCCCGAAAATGATAGTTTTAATAAAGATATATTGACTAATTTGCAAAAGAAATTAAAAAAGAAAGTAAGAATACCAGGGTTGTGCTGGGCAACTTTTAATGATTGGATGTGTGAAGCTAAAGAAAGGGAGAAGGACTCGGTCGTCAGTAGTCTTAAGGATAATCAAAAGAAACTAAAACAGCAGATAAAGGAAGTGCGACACACTGCGAGTAATCTACATGTAGCAAATGGTAAACGCTTAAAGGAAACGCCCTTTAAGGGATTATATCCTGTACAAGAATTAAGTAAATTACAAATAACTGAATCATCTGAAGATGATAACCCCCTGGTTCCCTCCACCCCCTACGGCTCCACTGCTATATCAGCCTTCACAGGTTCAAACGGAGCAGTGAGCTCCACAACAGAGGGCAAAGGCCAGCGGGGAGAAGAGCAGACTGCACCCAACTCTGGAAGCGGAAATCAGGCAATGGGAGGTCAGCCTAGCAGACCGCTTATAGAACAATTTGACCAAACAGATACAGGTAAACCGTCACCTAGACTAACCCATTCAAAAACAAAAAAGCAGCAGAAAAGAAAATCACAAATGCTTTTTGACCCTAGGTTTAGCCAGCTGAAGAAATATCACAATAAAAAAGCTGTATATTTATGCAAGGGTAAATATTACAAACAATGTCCAATTGTGATTGAAGACAATGACGGCTACAGTGGTCCAGACAAATCTAATCCAGACTCTGACCCTGATTTGGGCACTAGCCCATCAGATGAAGAGGGAGAATTCCCATTGAGAGAAGTCCCAAACCCAGCACATGCCAGAGATGCGGGACAACCGGCTACTGTGGTGGTACTTAGGGCGTGGTCAGCAGTTGATTTTCAAATGATCACTAAATCACTTCTGCCTATTCGTAATGACCCAGCAAAGTTTCAACGCGTACTGGCAGGACATATCTGTTTGCAAAATCCTACCATAGAAGAGGTTAGAGCTGTCCTCCAATACGCTGTCCCAGCTGATCTGATGAAACGTATCTGGGATCATGCTAACGTTCCTACCCCAATACCGAAGCACAACACATGAGGAGAATGGATTTGAAGTGGTTAGGCAAAGTATAGTTGATGCTATCATTGTAATAGTGCCACCTACCCCCAACTGGTTGAAAATTAAATCAGTCATACAGAAAGAGGATAAGCCTATAGACGAATACTTAAATCGACTCACTGAAGCCTTTGTGGCATATTCCGGGTACCCAGAGCCCACCGAAGGACCAGCACAAAGCGGGCTGTCAGCTGCCTTTGTAGATGGGTTACGTCCTCAGGTGAGGGACAAGCTAAAGGAAGTATGTTTAAACTGGCCCAGTTTGGGCCTACAAGAGTTAGTCTAGCAGGTATAATACCTATCTGACCATTTAGCCAAAGCAAACAAGGATTTACAGGAGAAATTACTAAAAGCCCAAATCCAAATGTGTAGCACTTTTGGTCAACGGTGTAGAGGATGAAGGAGGGGTGGACGCCAAGGAGCAGGAAATCAGAATAGACAAAACTGGCAGGAAACGCAATCAGCTCCACACCAGAATTCTAGTAATCAGACAGAGTGTTTCAACTGTGGCCAAGCAAGCCATTGGAAAAATGAGTGTCCATATTTGGCTGAGCAACCTGCACCATACACCGATATGTCGCAACAGTGGAATTCTAGCTGGATGCCGTCAAATCGACAGCAACCACAATGAAGGTTCCCTGAACAGAAACAACAGCAATTGTGTCCTTTTATTCCTGTAGATCAGGATGGACCACATGTTATGTTACTGGTTAAAAATAAACCCTATCCATTTTTAATTGATACCAGAGCAACTAAATCCATGATAGCTGGCAAAGCAGCCATAAATGTTCCTCTCTCCAACAAAATAACTAGAGGGGTGGGTGTCTCTGCTATACCTATTGAGTATTCCGAAACTATTCCAGTCCCAGTAACTTTGGAACGTCTGCAGAATAACCATGCATTCTTAGTAGGACCCTCAGCACCTTTAAATCTATTAGGAAGAGACTTGCTTTGCAAAATGGGGGCCACCATTTTTTGCACAGCTGATGGAGTTTATCTCCAAGTACCTTCAGACCAACAGGATAGTACCCTGACAGCTGTAGATGACTCCGTCATTTTACAGATGATGTGTACCCAGCCAAATTCTGACAGAAACGAGTATTTACATTCCCTACCCTCCCACCTGTGGACTACTCATGACAACAATGTAGGGTTTTTGACCTCAGCTACCCCTGTAAAAATAACTCTTTGACAGCTGAGGCTATATCTGGTATTGCCCCTATTATTTCTGCATTAGAAAAGCAAGGGATCATAGTACCCACCACAAGCCCATGTAACACTCCAATATTACCGGTGAAGAAACCTGGAAAACAAGCTTACAGATTTGTGCAAGACTTGCGGGAAGTTAATAAAGCTGTTTTGCCTGTTTTCCTGATTGTACCAAATCCAGCTACTATTTTGAGCTGTAGTCCACCTACTGCAAAATGTTTTACGGTAATAGATATTTCATCAGCTTTTTCTCTATTCCAGTACATCCTGATAGTCAGTATTTGTTTGCATTTACCTACAAAGGCCAGCGGTATACTTGGACTCGATTGCCCCAAGTATATGTAGAATCCCTAACCTTATTTTCTAGAGAGATGCATAGACAGTTACAGGATCTGCAACTACCATCACTCTCAGTTCTAGTCCAATATGTGGACAATATTCTTATAGCTTTGCCGGACAGTAACTCATGTAGGCAAGATTCCCTTCTAGTGTTAAACTTTTTGGCTACATGAGGGTTTAAAGTAAATAGATCAAAATTACAATTCTGTCAGGAAAAGGTGCAGTATTTGGTACATATTATTACAATGGGTTTTTGTCAAATACTCCCAAATCGTATAACTTCTATTCAAAATGCCCCATGCCCTGTAACTCAGAGGCAGTTTCGAGGATTCCTTGGCCTAGCAGGATACTGCAGACAATGGGTGCCTAATTTTTCGGAAATTTCGGCCCCCTTGTTACAACTCCTAAAAAGGACATTACGGAACCTTTACCCTGGACATCACAACACGATGAGGCTTTTCAGGTTATCAAGACAGTCTTGGTAAATCCTTCTGCCTTAGTATTGACAGATTATTCCAAACCTTTTGTTTTCTTTTGCTGTGAGCGAAACAAGACTGCCTTGGGTCTCCTAGCCCAGCAACGCACTGGAGGCTACCAGCCTATTGCTTACTACAGCACTCAGCTAGATCCGGTTGCATCTGGTTACCCAGCTTGCTTACGGCTGTGGCAGGCGCTGCTGTCTTGGTTGACATGGCGGCTCCACTAACCCTGGGACATGATGCCATATTAGCAGTCCCACATGCAGCTCAAGCATTACTTTTGAAAATAAAAACACAGTATCTTTCAAATGCACGTCTTACTAAGTATGAATTAAATTTAATAAATAACCCTGCCCTGCAAGTCATACGCTGCCCACCACTGAACCTTGCATCTTTAATACCAACATCGGATGAAGGCGAACCACATGATTGTGTGCTTGTAGTTAACTCTTTTCTTTCCCCTAGGTTACACTTGTATGACACTCCTTTGCAAAATCCTGATTTGGTTATTTTTGTTGATGGATCCTGCTTACGAACAAACTCCAGAGAATTCCATGCAGCTTGGTCAGTCTGTACTCTGAATGAAGTTTTAAGGTCAGCACGATTACCCCCAGGCACTTCCGTGCAAGCTGCAGAACTAGTGGCATTATCGAATGCATGCAAAATAGCTAAGGGCAAGTCTGTTACTATATATACTGACTCCCGTTATGCCCATGGTGTTGTTCATGATTTTGGTATACTATGGAAGGAACGAGGGTTTTTAACTTCTTCCGGGGTACCCGTTAAAAGCCATTTTTATATCCATAACTTGCTACAAGATTTATTGTTACCATCTGAACATGCTGTTGTTAAATGTGCAGCCCATCAGTCTAATGACTCTTTTGAAACTAAGGGCAATAATTTAGCTGACTGGGCTGCTAAACAGGCTGCTCTCTCACAAACTGTTCAAGGACATTTTTTGCAGCCTTTGCAACCAATGGTTACTTCTGATACCACAGTGTTAAAAGCTTTACAGGATGAAGCTCCAGAATCAGAAAGGGGAACATGGCTGGCTCACGGTTGTTTTAAATGCTCTGATTTCATTTGGCAATATCCAGATGGCAGACTGGTCTGCCCAATGTCCATGTTAAATTCTCTTATTGAAGCGTATCACTTGCCAGCTCATGTTTGGGTACAAGCATTAATAAAACAAATCCAAAAGGATTGGTTTGCCCCAGGACTTTCTGCTTCTGTACAGCATTTTTTGAGCACGTGCTCCATTTGTTTACAGTATAACATTTCAAAAGGCACTGTGGCTCCCGCACAACCACTGCCAAAACCATTGGGACCATTTTGCGCTTTGCAATGGAATTTTATTGGACTTCCACCTTGTGCTCATTTCAAATATGTTTTAACTGTTGTTGATGTTTTTCTGGGTGGTTAGAAGCCTACCCATGTGAAAAAAATGATGCTATTTTAGTTGCTAAGAAACTTTGTTATAAATTGATACCTTGTTTTGGTGTTCCCTGTCAAATATATTCAGACCGTGGAACACATTTTACTGCTCAGTTAATTGATTTACTGTGTAAAGTGTTAGGCATCACTCTTAAATTTCATTATCCATATAGACCACAGGCATCAGGTATTATTGAGTGCATGAATCAGACTCTGAAAACCAGACTGGCAAAAATTACTACTGAAATGAGCCTAACTTGGGTACAGGCCCTACCTTTAGCCCTACTCTCTATGAGAGCACAAGTACATCCTACTAAAGGTCTTTCTCCAGATGAAATCCTCATGGGCCGCCCTATGCATATGCCCATGACTCCACCACCACCCTTTTCTGTGTATGATGCATTTGATCATGATATTCTTAGGTATTGCACTTCTCTTGTTTCTTTTTTACAGTTTCATCTTCGCCAAGTAGCAGCGGCTCAACATATCCCTAATTCTTTCCTGTCCTTGACACTACAACCAGGTGATTGTGTGTACGTCAAGTCATTCTCTCGAAAAACAGTGCTTCAACCATGCTGGAAGGGGCCCTTCCTGGTTCTACTGATGACATCATCAGCGGTTCGACTACAAGGCTCTCCCACCTGGATTCACATATCGCACATCAAGAAGGTCATCCCATCAGGTCAACAGCCTTTATCTTTTGCTACTCCTGATTCTCAACCTATTGCTACTCGAACTCGAAGTCATACTGTACCAGCACCTGACAATGCCTGATGTTTATCCATTTGGACAACCTCATCCTCCCGACACAATACAGGTGCAACCACCATTTCCACAAAAGTACTGCACAACTATTTTGGTGGTTATTCTTGTCGTTTTGATATTTTTAAAGTGGCCATTTCTATTTCCTACTCCAACTATGCCTCATGCCAACCGAGCTGCGTGGCATCCACCTTTCAACACCTACCAAGCTATTAAATACACTTATGCGTCATCCCTCAATATCTCAGACTGCTGGATTTGCACTGCTATTCCTACTGTTCATGGGGGATTGATGCTAAATATAGTCTCTTTAGGGATTAATGAAACCTGGATGAATTTGATCTACGATACATCAGATGTTATTTCAAAGGACAAGATAGCATTACAGTTGTCCCTACGCCAAAACAGAACTGTGTGTTTTCAAAAACTTGGTAAAACTAGAGTCAGGTGGAGCCATTGTAACAAAACAGTGGTACATAACTGCACTGCAGACAATTCAGGTTGTGTATCAGATTTCTCACCTATAAAAAGACTTGTTAAAAACTCTATAGCTAACTTTTCCCAAAAATAGAAACTGTTTATTGGAAAATATTCTAAGGACTGCAGGATGCTGGGGATCACTTCAAATCTATCAGCATCACCATTAAAGTAGAAAATTGTTATTTTGTGTGTGGAAGAAAAGCATATAAATGACTACCGGGAAACTGGTCTGGCAGCTGCTTCCTGGGTTACCTAGTTCCAGCTATTCAACATGTATCTGCATTACCTAAAGGGAAAATTCAGAACGTTCAAGAGGTCAAGAAGTCTACTAACCATGTAAGTAAAGTTGATGCCTCATGGATCTATCACCATGATTTAGCTTCTGCTAGCACCAAAGGACTGTCCCACATGGACTTGGGTGATGATGTCATATCATGGGCTGGTATAATTCTGTCATATGGCGCAGTGAAGTCAATTTAGGAACTGAGAACACTATCTAAATTGCTTGAAATATTAAGTAATGCTACATTGTCTGCCTTAGAACTAGTGACTGATGAATTGACTGCTATGAGAGCTGTAGTACTCCAAAACTGTATGGCTCTTGATTTTACCCTAGCGGTGAAAGGAGGAATTTGTGCTTTAATCCAAGAGGAGTGCTGTACGTTTATTCCTGATAATCAGCAAGAAATTGAAAGCCATTTTGAACTGATTCAAAGAATTTCCGAACTCTCGAAGGCCAAAGAGGCCGATGGTTCAACATGGGCATGGTTAACCAACCTGTTCTCAGGCTGTGGAGGTGGACTGTTGAAGTTGGTCTTATTGATTGCAGTATTAGCAATTGTTGCTTTTCTTGTCTTATTCCTAATCAAAGCACTGTTCTTGAAATTAATGACTTCAAAAACTGTGAAGAAAGTTCCTAAGTTTTATATGCCTGCAGCTATGAATGTAGATGAGGAAATGGCAATGTTTTCTAATAATGAAAAGACCAGTAGCATGGTTATGCTAGATTTGGGACAAATGTATGATAGGTTAAATGGTGATGATTACACATCATCAAATGGGGGATTGTAGAATATGAACAGCCAAAGCATGTGTTTGGGGGAATTGAGTATGTGACAGTTTTTATGTATTAAAATGTACTGTGTACTGTGAACTTTGAATGAACTCTGAGCAACAAGAAAGTACTGAAAAACAAGGGTCTGCCTGAAAGCAGGAAATGTGCCTTTTATGGAAGTACATCCGATTTTCTTTCTCTGCCCAGAGATATGATGATGTGAGTTGTCTTATATTTACGGGTAAACCTTTGGTTGGTTAATTGCCCTTTATAATAATCTAATTGGTTCATTTTTTATATTTTTGTATTGTCAGCAATATCACCAGTATATAAGCTTGTTTATTCCTTTGTTCTGAGAGTCTCCCTGGTACTTTCCATGAGGCTCCCACACATGTGTACTGTAGTTAATAAAAAACACTGAAAGAGAGAAAGAACTATTTGTTCTCATTTTTAAAGTATTGTGTAATGTAACAATACCTAACTGAGGAAAATATACTACATTTTAGGCTATCCTACACCAACTGCAGTCATGAAAAAGAAGAATGTTTCCAACAATAGAAAAGAAGGGGAAAAGCATATAAACAATGACCACCTTCTAAAGTAGACTCCTTAGATCAACCTGATGAAACTATGTAAAACTGTAAATGAATCTCTGTACACATCCTTTAAATTACCACAGATGGTTTCTTCCCTTTCTCTTATCCTTCTTTTTCTCTTTAGCCTACAACTTCCCTACACTTAATTTTTGTTGCACATATCTACAGTTCTTATGACTTCTCTCTACCTCCTTTACTACTAATGCCTCTGGATCTTTCTCTGCTGTCTACTGTAGTCATGACGCTATACAAGAATGTCTTAGGTCTGCCATATACAAGTAATTGCTGTGTATAATTCACATATGTGATGGTGTTGACTGATTTACTCCATTATAATGGGAACAAATTCAACCACAAGATGCAGAGCATTGTATGTAGCACATAAGTATACTTGATAGCTTTTAAGTGTTCCTTCTGTTGGACTTGGGTTGTTTATTTCAACTCTATTACCAGTGCTTATACCATTGTAAGTTTATTTACTATTTAAGTTTATTTTTATACTCTATTGTAAGTGTTTTTGCCTTTGTACTTCAGTGTATTTCATGTATTTTGCATTGTATATGTGTGTGTATATTGTTTTGTGCTTCAGCACCCAGGTCATAGATGAAAAGGGTTCTTGGACCAGCCCAGCCACCTGGTTATCAAACACAAATAAATAAATAGTAAATCAATGGTTCATTAAGGGCAGATCATGCCTGTTGAACCTGGTAGACTTCTTTGAGAGTGTTGCTAAAGCCCTAGATGAAGGCAAAACAGCACATACTGCCTATCTTGACTTGGACAAGGCCTGTGACACAATCATCCACTCAGGCATCATTGAGAAACTCACACAACTGGGGATTAACCCATACGTCATTAGATGGGTAGCCAACTGGCTCACCGACAGAATACAATCAAAGCTGATGATTCCACCTCTACCAGCAGACCTGTTACTAGTGGTGTTCAACTAGGTTCTGTGCTAGACCCCCCTACTTTTTGTAATCTATTTCTCAGAAATCCAGGTGAAAATAGATGGCCTATGGCTTACCATGTTTGCTGATGACTGCAAACTTGGTGCAATCATTGAATCCCCCAACAATGGTAACATTCTACAAAATGGGCACACACAGATAAATGATTCTTGCCAGAGCCACTGACTTAAAGTCAATACAAAAAATACATTATCATCCCCTTTGGCAAAGAAGCCCTCACAATTTACCATATTAATAAAAAACCCTAAGTTCAAACCCAGTGGTGACAGATTAGGGAATGCAGATTGACAGCAACTTTAACTTTGATCATCATGTATTCACAGTGGTAAGGAAGGTCTTCTACAGTGCACATCTCATACGTAAGAGCATATCATCCAAAGCTAAGGAGGGTATAGCTCCCCTGTACTCATCCTTCATCAGACCAATAATAGAGTACAATGCTCTCTTTTGTATGTACCTTGCCAGACACCTGCAGCAGCTGGAGAGACCTCAGAGGTTTTTCACAAAGGAAATTCAGGGCCTACAACACATGACCTATATGGACAGACTGAAGACCCTGTCACTGAACTCTGTATCGTACAGACTGCTTAGAGGCAACTTGTGCCTGGCCTTCAGAGCAGTCTCAAGCCCTGCCTTAATGGAAATGCTGTACATTCGCAAATCAAATAGGACAAGAGTCACTAACTCTAGGGACCTTATCCTAGCCTGTAGCATTAACAAGACATGCTGGAGAAACAGATATGTTTCCCAGAGGTTGTTATCTCCTCTGGAACAAACTTCCAATTCATGTTCTCCTCAATGATCCTATTTAAGTGTAACTTGAACAATTAGATGGGAAACCGTAAATTCCCTGGAGGGGGTTCACCTGTGTCCCTCTTGGACAGGGGCAGCCAGTGCTGATCTTAGATTTGCATTGCAGATATAGACTACATTTCTTGGTCTATAAAAGAACAAGAGTATAGCATAGCTAGGTTTGTAAAGGCCCTAGGGCCAATAGCCTAGTATCCTCCTAAGATCCTATGATAAAACACTGCATGTCATGCAGCAGGACTAGTATGCCATAGAATGGTATAGCAAAGGCCTATGTGAATCATAATCAAAGGTACTCAGTATGTGGTCTTACCTCGTTGTGTAGCCATAGTACTTTGTGCCTGGAGTAAACATACCTCTCAACCTCTTAGAACAAGAAATCTGGACAAAGCCACAAATAAAGGGGGGACAAAGGGCTGAAAATAGGGACACTTTTTAAATATTGTACTTACAAACTTAGAAAGTTGATACAATAACGGGTTTTGCACTAGTATGAATTTTCTGAAGGATATGGAGTCTGAAACTTAGTTGTATGCAATTATATTCTGACTTCAGTCCTCAATGATTTGCCAGTGATTCACCAGAAAAAAAACACAATTTTATGAGAAATAGACCACAAACATGAGGCAAAAATCTGGACATTCTGTGAAAATCCAGACAGCTGAGAGGGAGGTATGGGAGTAAATATATAAATAACTCCACTACCTGATCATCCACAGTTCATAAACACATCCCACAACACAACGTGCATACAGGCTTGTCTCAATGGAATAATCAATGGGTACACAGAAATGTAAAATCTAAAGGTGCTACACTTGCATTGGCTTGCCAGCCTGGCTTTCCTGAGAACGTAACAGTATGTCAGTGTTGCATTAAAAACAAAAAAAAACTTTCCATGGTTAGAAAAATCAGAGGTATTCTCTGTCATGCAGTCAACCCTGCTTCCACAAGCACACTTCATCACACATCCACTCAGTGATTACAAAACTTTCACCAGATGGATTTCTTCATTATAATAATCACACTAGCTCCACCAACATGCCTAATGAATAGCACTTCTGTACAAGTGTAATTAGGCATAATGGTGGAGCATAGTGCATCAAAAACAAACAGAGCCTTCGTAAGGTGCCTGTGAGTCACACACCATATCAATGTCTGTGCTTTGCTGCACTTCAGTGGCAGTGAGCAGAACATGTGTAGTATGAGTGTACACAATACTATGTGTAGTATGGGTGTACATAATGCTCTGTGTAGTATGGGTTTGCATGATATTTTGTGTAGTATGGGTGTACATAATACTCTGTGTAGTATGGGTGCACATAATACTATGTATAGTACAGGTGTATGTAATACTATGTGTAGTATGGGTTTACATGATATTATGTGTAGTATGGGTGTACATAATACTATGTGTAGTATAGGTGTATGTAATACTAGGTGTAGTATTGGTCTATATAATAGTATGTGTTCATATATGCCCTTCACAAACACACAGGCATTATTTTGTATGTCAGCAATTTTGCATTTTGTACCGTGATCCATGTCTATTTGTCACAGTACAGAATGCTGGCATATTAAACATGGTGCACAACATGCTTGTATGCATCAGCGTGCAATGTGTATGAATTCCTGGGCACTGTCAGAAAAATACAGTTAAAAAAAAAAGAGGAAAAGCAAATCACATCTCTAAGCATTCAAAAAAAGCCCTGGAAAAATCTAAATAAAATAGTGACAAAATTATCCTGAATTACCCTGTAGACCTATGCACTAAGTACATTAAGGAAATTTCAAAGAATTATGAAGTAGTGCTGCTATACCTGGAAAAAATGTAACTACAAAAAAAAAATACTGAAACACTCTAAAAATCCATTAAAATGCAAAAATGGCTAAATAAAATAAGTGGCAGTGATGCATTAGATATGCATAATTTCTGGTATGGTAGGTGTAAATAAGTCAATTTACTCCTATCAAGAAAACTTGCTGCATTTTAAGACAATCTTGACTAGCTCAAATAACCACTTCTGACACCTAACATAATCCATATATATCTGTCTGTCTATCTATCTATCTATCTATCTATCTATCTATCTATCTATCTATATAAAAGTACATGTCAAAGATCTTTGACCGACCAAGATTGCTGATTGCCTCAAGCTTAGGGCTATTAACTCCCCCTGCTTATTCTTTCATGTTCCAAGAAGGACTGGATAAGACAAATGCAGAGTGTACTTACCACAGACTTACAAAATGTCAATTCAAATACAGAACACTCTTATTTGGTAAAGAAGCCTGCCCTTGTTCAGGCCACACGAATAACACCGCACTTAAAACAGAAGCTATTATTAGAGACCTAGGTATCTTAATCAATAACAAGCTATCCTTTGACCACCATGTATTAATAATTGTTAGGAAATCATTGCACCGTGGCCAGTTCATTTCCAAAGGCATATCCTCTAAAACCGGATAAGTCATAATTCTTACCTAGTAATCACTTTACAGGCCCAGTCATTGAATGCTGAGTCCCCTTCAGCATACACCTTTCAAAAGACTTGAAACAACTTGAAAGATCCCACAGAATTTTAAGTAATAAAATCACAGGATTTGGTACCATACATTACCTGGGTAAAATTAAAGCTCTCTCACTATACTGCACATCATGCGGCCTCCTGCATAGTGATTATTATTTAACCTTCCATGACAAAAAAGATGCTGTCCTACTACAGTAACTTCATCTCCTCAAAACGGGAAGTATTCCAAGTACTTGCAGCAGGGATTTGAATCTTCAATAGCACATAAATAGGGTCTGCTGTTCTAGAAATATTTAAATTGGTGATTTCTTTACCTATGGGATGTACTTTCCTTCTTTATGAAACAGCATAACAATTTGCCACCTTTAAATCTCATCTAAATGCTTGGATGGGTAATAAAAAATTCACCCCTGGGGTAGCTAATAAGGCTCCCTTTTGGGTGGGGCATGTACAATATTGGATCATTTTACTAAATTGCTAATGCCTTTGCAAGTCTTTTGAGATGCTACTTAGTGGTCATTTTGCCTAGTAAATGCTTATGCAAATGTGTGAGTGAGTCTGTGGGTTCCTGTATGTTTGTGCGCGCATGCGCGCACGCGCATACGGGCGTGTGTGTGTGTGTGTGTGTGTGTGTGTGTGTGTGTGTGTGTGTGTGTGTGTGTGTGTGTGTGTGTGTGTGTGTGTGTGTGTGTGTGTGTGTGTGTGTGTGTGTGTGTGTGTGTGTGTGTGTGTGTGTGTGTGTTTATAGTTATAGATATAAACATGTATATGTGTATAATATATGGATCCTCTTCAAAACATTGAATGGTCATAACATATAAGCTCAGAACATTGAGACCAAAACATCTAAAACCCATAACGTCTAAAACTCATAACATCGAATTTCATAACATTGAAACTTTGCATCACAACTTCAAAACCTATAAATCACATGTAAATAACATCCCCTCCACCTAAAACAACACCAAAGTATTAAACACACTTTGTACTACATTTCTGCAGGGGGGCAAGCTGGAGTGCGATCTCAGAGTTGGTATATTTAATTTATGGGTGGCAGAGCCCCCCACATGGGGGGTGAAGAAACGTAGTACATAATGTGTTTACTACTTTGGTGTTGTTTAAGGTGGAGGGGATGTTATTTATAGGTTCATAGGTTGGTACTAGGCTATTAGCCCTAAAGCCTATACAAGCCTAGCCATAACAATTCCCTGGCTATTTCTTCCCACACTATTTACTTCCCTGGACCCCTGTCTAGCAGGGTGACTGACGTGATCCCTGGGGTTAATTTCCTTTCTCCCATCCAGTTATCAAGGTTCCTTTTGAAGAGGGCCAAAGAGGTGCTCTGCTTGACATGTATGGGCAGTCTATTCCAGAGTGTGGGGAGTCTCTGGGTCAGGAACCTATCCCTCCAGCATGTTTTGTTTATTGTGATGACAAGGTTTAGATCCCTGGAGCATGTGGCTCTGAGGGATTGGGATTTATTTAAGTGTAGCATGTCCAACAGCTCTGGGTTTGACATGGCCTTGTATGTTAAGCAGAGATCGCCTCGGAGTAGATGATATGCGACAGAGTATAGCTGGAGTTTTTTAAGGTGGTCAGCATAGGGCATCTGCTTTAGGCCTGTGATTCTTTTAGTGAGGCATTTCTGAGGCCTTTCCAGTTGTTGCAGATGTCTTGAGAGGTACACACCAAATGGGGCATTGTATTCTATAATGGGTC
Source organism: Protopterus annectens (assembly GCF_019279795.1). NCBI lineage: Eukaryota > Metazoa > Chordata > Ceratodontiformes > Protopteridae > Protopterus > Protopterus annectens. The sequence continues at coordinate 771,448,505 of NC_056727.1, read as the reverse complement.
TGATGAGGGATGAGTACAGTGGGACAATGACTTCCTTTTTTCTGGATGAAAAGCCCTTTGTGATGAGGTGTGCCACATAGAAGGATTTCCTGACTCTTGTGGTGATGTGGTTATTGAAGGTGAGACCACTGCCGACCTGTGTCCCTAAGTCTCTTATCACACTTTCGGTGTTGAGTGTACTCCCACTTATGTGGTAATTCATGGGTACATGGTTTTTCCCAAAGGGAATAACTATACATTTCTTGGTATTGAACTTGAGCCCATGGCTCTGGCACCAAACATCAGTTTCTGTAAGGCCCTTTTGTAGAGTAGCCACATCATTTGGGGATTCAGTAATGGCTCCCAGTTTGCAGTCATCTGCGAACTTTGTTAGCCAGAGTCCCTTAGTGTTGGCCTGTACTTCAGAGAAGTATATGCCAAACAAGAGAGGCCCCAGGACTGAACCCTGAGGTACTCCACTTGTCACTTGTCTGGAGCTGGATTTGGAGTCAGCTACTTTTATAGTGTGGGTTCTGTCAGTAAGCCATTTGGCAACCCGTCGAGTGATGTAGGGATTAATGCTCAGCTTAGTAAGTTTATCTATGATTCCAGAGTGGAGGATGGTGTCAAAGGCCTTGGTGAGGTCAAAATAGGCTGTGTGGACTGCCTTACCCTCATTCACGGCTCTGGAGACTGATTTGAAGAAGTCAGTCAGGTTCAGGAGACAAGATCTGCCCTTCATGAACCCAAACTGGGTGGGGTCCAGTGTTTTAAGGTTGCCAGTGTTTTCGTTTATAAGTTCCATGATGATACATTCATAGGTAGGTACTAGGCTATTGGCCCTAGGGCCTATACAAGCCTAGCCAAAAATGTACCATGGCTTTCGCCACCCAAGAAAATTATTTTCCTTTGCCCCTGTCAAGCAGAACCACAGAAGTGATCCCCAGGGTGAATTTCCTATTCCATGGCCTTGCAGATCAGGCTCATCAGACTGATGGGGCAGTAGTTCCCAGGATCCAAGGTGGATCCCCCCTTGTGGAGTGGGATAACTGTAGCTGTGCGCCACTCAGTGGGCATGAAGCCTGAGGTGAGGGTGTGATTAAACATGACACTTAGGTGAGGTGCCAGTTCATTTTGTATTTCATGTAGTACACAGCCCGGGATGTCATCTGGTCCCATGGATGCTGTATTTTTAGCTTTGGAGGGTGCGTTTTTTACCTGTGTGGCCGTTATTACCGGAATTTGCAAATCTTCCAGTATTTAGATGGGCCATTTAGGGGGTGAGAGGGGGGTGAAGTTGGCACTGAATCGATCTGCCAGGATATTGGCAATATCCCCGGGATCAGTATATTTAATGCCATTCTGTTGTAGCTCAGAGCAGATCTGAGCATTGCCATTTAAATTCTTGACATAGCTATAGAATTCCTTGTGGTTGTCTTTGGAATCTTTGGCAATTTTATTTTCGTAACTAGCTTTGGAGGATTTTATGAGAGATTTCAGCTTCTTACTGAGGCTGGTAAGGGAGTTTTTTGCATCCTGGGATTTTCCTCTTTTCTGCAACAGTTTCTTCCTTTTGTTGTAAAGTTTGTTTATGGCAGGGGACCACCAGATTGGCTTCCTTTTTTTGGAGGAGAGCATCTTGGTTCTATTTGGGATGGCACAATTCATGCATGAGTGGATATGCTTGTACAGTGCCTTGGTGTAGGACTCAGCAGTTGAACTTTCAGTTCCCATCTGCATGGGTGTCATGAAGTTTGTAACTTCTGAATTGAGTAGCATGAAGTTGGCTTTGGAGAAGTACATGTGAACTGGAGATTTACATGTGATTGTAGGTTTTGAAGTTGCTATGCAAAGTTTCGTTGTTATGAAATTCGATGTTATGAGTTTTAGACATTATGAGTTTTAGATGCACTGGCAAAAAATACATATAAATACACACAATCATACTCGGAGGCTCTAAATAAAAACCTGCAAAAGCATCAGAGACCTCCAAAGCAGACACCCAAACAACCTGTATTTCCCATCACAAACCAGACAACACATAAAACACAAAATCAGTGTGCCGCACAATCACAACCCTTAAGATGAAATAACATACCTAACACCCTAACACACTAGTAATAGGTGACTCTATAGTCAGACACACTGACATCCCACTCACTAGGCTGGAAAAGCAGAAGGTTACTGTTAGCTGCCTGTCGGGAGCCAGAATCCGCCACATAACACAAGCACTCAGGTCACTCCAGAACAAGTACAAATATGACTCTGTCATTGTTCATGTTGGTGTGAATGACCTGAGACGTACCTCCCTGGACTACATGAAAAGAGACATGAAAGAGCTCTCTGATCATGTAGCCCAGGCTGGTATGACATTGACCCTGAGAAGCATCCTGCCCTCACCAAGAATGTTACCTCAGTATAAAGAAAAAATGATCAATTTTAACAATTAGCTAAGCTTCCGGTGTCATTCCAAGGGGATCCAATGTCTGTCAGCCTGAGATGACATGCTCGATAAGCCACGTCGCTTCACAAGAGACGGCTTGCACCTGTCACCCCTGGGTTTTTGAATACTGGCCAAGGCTCTTGCTGCCCCCATAATGCCTTTTTTAGGCAAGGCTCAAAAGTCAAACCCACCTCCCTAAACAGCACAATTAACAAAAAACTGAGGGTTATGCTACTCAACGCCAGGAGTTTAAATATCAAAATGCATGCGCTCAAAGTACTCCTCAGTATGGCGAATGTCGACATCTGTGCAGTAACTGAAACCTGGTTCAAGACTCCAGAGAGCACCCCAGCACTATCGGGCTACAACTCATACCACAGGTTTCGGCCACAGAAAATGGACCGAAACACAAAAGGAGGGGGTGTATCCATATTCATCAAGGATACCTACACCTCCAGGTTAGTGGCGCAGCATGATACCTCTAAGATCATCCATGTGCAACTAACATCGGGCAAATTTGCACTGCAAATTGTGGCCTGCTGCAGATCACCCTCTATGACCCAGGACCACAACTCCACCGTTTTGGAGACACTGGAAAACATGAATGTCCTACCAAATGCCCTGATATTGGGTGATTTCAATTACCCTACCATTCACTGGTAAAACTACTTGAGTACAAATTCCCAGGCCCAGCGCTTCTTGGAATTCATCAACTCAAATGCCCTGGATCAGCTGGTAAACTCCCCTACCAGAGGTGTAAACATATTGGACCTGGTCATCACCAACATGGGCGACAGGTGTTCCACACCAGAGGTCAACCCCTCACTGGTTAGATCAGACCATAAACTAATCACTCTGGATGTCCATACCCCACCACCACCCCCAGCTAAGAAAATCACAGTAAAAAACTTTTCTAAAGCAAACTTCACCTTACTTAAGACAGAGGTGGTAGGTTTCACAGCCCCCTCGCTAAAGGATAACACTGCCCAAGATGCAGAAACCTTTACAAATGCACTCTATGAGCACCTACAAGGATTCATACATTGTGCCATCCCTGGCAAAACCAAGACTCACTCCTCTAAGAGAAGAAAACCAGTTTGGTGGACCCCTGCAATAAACAGGCTATACAATAGAAGGAGGAAACTAGTTCAGAAAAAAAGCAAATCCTAAGAAGGAAAGACATCCCTGATCAGTATCAGTAAGAAACTGAGGTCCCTCATGAAATCATCCAAGGCTAACTTTGAAAGAAAAATAGCCAAGGATTCAAAAGATAACCACAAAGCCTTCTTTAGCTATGTTAAGAATCTAAGTGGCAACTCACAGATATGCACTGAACTAGTGCAAAATAGCACAAAATAAACTTAACCTACTGATATTGCCAACATCCTGGCAGATAGATTCAGTGCAAACTTCACCCCCCCCTCACCTCCAAAAGTGCCCACAACAATACTGGAAAAGTGTAGTGTCCCAAAAATCACAGACACACAGGTGAAAGCAGCCCTTTCAAAAGCCTAAAACACAGCATCAGTGGGACCAGATGGTGTCACAGGCTGCGTCTTGCATGAACTACATAACTAACTAACACCCCACCTAAACACGCTGTTCAACCTCAGCCTCTCCACAGGCTACATGCCCATAGAATGGCACACAGCAATGGTTATTCCTCTCCACAAAGGAGGGGGCCACAACTGACCCTGGTAACTATCGCCCCATAAGCCTGACTAGCCTGGTCTGCAAGGCTATGGAGTGCTTCATCATGGAACTCATTAACATATACATTGGGAACCTCCAAACACTTGACCCGACCCAGTTTGGCTTTGTTAAGGGCAGATCATGCCTACTAAACCTGATTGACTTCTTTGAGACAGTCACCAAGGCCATAGATGAGGGAAAGGTGGTTCACACAGCCTACCTTGACCTCGCCAAGGCTTTCAACACCATTCCCCACTCAGTTATTACAGAAAAACTCACCAGCTTGAAAATAAACCCATACGTCACGAGATGGGTTGCCAACTGGCATACAGACAGAACTCACATGGTAAGAATAGCGGGCTCCAGGTCTGACTCTAAACCAGTCACAAGTGGTGTCCCACAAGGCTCGGTCCTGGGACCCCTACTGCTTGGCATATACTTCTCAGAAGTACAGGCAAACACAGGAGGACTATGGCTAACCAAGTTCACTGATGACTGCAAACTGGGATCCATAATTGACTTTCCGGCTGACACGGACATCCTCCAAGAGGGCCTTACTGAGATGGACACCTGGTGTCAAAGTCATGGCCTCAAGCTAAAATGCCAAAAAATGCATAGTCATCCCATTTGGGAAAAACAAAACACCCACAAATTACCACATAGGTGGCAGCCCCCTTAATACAGAAGAGGTAATAAGAGATCTGGGGACCCAGGTAGATAGGAATCCCTCCTTTGACAATCATATTGCCAAAGTAGTTAGGAAATCCTTCTATGTGGCCCATCTAATTACTAAAGGGTTTGCATCTAGAAATAAAGAGGTTATAGTGCCCTCTACTGCCACTCATTAGACCCATCATAGAGTACAATGCCCCATTTGGGATGTACCTCACAAGACACTTCCAACAGCTGGAAAGACTACAAAAGTACCTCACCAAGAGGATTACTGGTCTCAGACATATGTCCTATGCAGCCCAACTGAAAAAACTCCGGCTGTACACACTGGCATATCGCTTACTCAGAGGTGATCTCTGCCTGACTTACAAAGCCATGTCCATCTCAGAATTGATGGACATGCTCAACCTAAAGAAATCCAAGTCACTGCAAGACACACGTTCTAGTGAGCTAAACCTCACCACAACAATAAATAGAACATGCTGGAGGAATAGATTCCTGTCACAGAGACTCCCCATGCTTTGGAACAAAATTCCAAATTACATCAGGCAGAGCACCTCATTAACACTCTTCAAGAGAAAGCTTGACGAGTGGATGGGTAACAGAAAATACACCCCTGGGATCACTTCATTGGCTCTGCTTGACAGTGGATCAGTTAATTAAACAATGGGGTGGCGAAACCAGACACACTCTGGCTAGGCTTATAAACGCCGTCAGTCAGATAGCCTAGTACCTACCCATGAACCTATGAACCTATGTGTCAATGTTTTGAGCTTCGATGTTATGAACTTTCGATGTTTTGAAGGGGATCCATAATATATATATATGTGTGTATATATATATATATATATATATATATATATATATATATATATATATATATATATATCTGTGTGCGTGTATAAGCACACATATAGATATCATATAGCTATAGCTATAGATATAGATATACATATACATAATGTATATACATATATACATATAGACAGATAATTCTGTTTGCATATGTGTATGTGTGTGTGTGTGTGTGTGTGTGTGTGTGTGTGTGTGTGTGTGTGTGTGTGTGTGTGTGTGTGTGTGTGTAAGCACACATATAGATATCATATAGTTATAGCTATAGCTATAGATATAGATATGCATATACATAATGTATATACATATATACATATACAGATAATTCTATGTTTGCATATGCGTGTGTGTGTGTGTGTGTGTGTGTGTGTGTGTGTGTGTGTGTGTGTGTGGATGTTTTGTGACATAATGAAAGGGTTAAGCTGCTGATGGGTTGCTCTAAGGCACTGGATTTGGGAGGAAATGGGGCAATGCCGACAGCAGAACAGGTATGAAAAGTTATCAGGGAGACCGTGAGACACAAAGGAGTTTGTAACCGCCTTCAGTAAAGGCAATTTAGGACACATCTCTCAAGTGCTGTGTGAGGGAGGTGTCCTTACAATTTGCTTAAGAGATGCAGGCATTGATTCCTCAGAGAAGAGAGAGTGAGAAATTAAGACAGATAGAAACCTGAAATCATCTCAGAAGAGAGTAAGGATGGGGAATCTTAGAGGGGAAGGCTGGGACTCCTTCGAGTGAGACTAGCTAACCAGTGGGAAAGTCTTCAAGAGTCAAATCTTCATTATTGAAGGAGAACCTAAGTGAAATAGATTGTTTTAATTATTTGATCATTTTGTTTTAAAGAAAAGTATGCCTCATAAGCAATTAAAGTGTTGCTTGAAAAATAAAACTCTATTAGTGTTACTTGCTAAAAAATGTTGTATGTGATAAAATTGCTTATCAAATCTCTGGTGGAATTTTGTAAAACTAAAGGTTGTATAAGGCACTGTTTGTAAAAGCTGAACTCATTTACAGTGAGAAAATTAGTTATTCTTGTACACTGCCAGAAAGAAAATTGTATGCAGACTTGGTGAAACTGGTTGTGAGATTGCAAAATTAGAGACAAAAAGGGTAATGATAAGACAATAAATAATTGTGCTATGGCCATGGAAGCAGAATAAGTGTGAAGCAATGCTGAGATACAGCAACATGGGGTCACAGGTGTAAGTAGTGTTCATTGAGTTTGATCACACACACAATGTTGTGATGCAGAAAAATGAGAGTAGTTTGCATCAGAATATTTCAGACAGGCAGGAGCAAACAGTTGTTTTGCAGTCAAGTACTACAATTGTGTAAAGTGAAACCATAGTCAAGACTGATGACTGTCTCTAAATCTTCTAAGAGAACTGAAATAGATAATGCTAAAAAAGCAGAACTTTGATTATAAATCAGTGTTGTTAAGAAACAAGAAATTGTAGAAAAAAACAATGGAGACAATTTCAGAAAATGTGCTTATGCAGCAAAGGCTACCTATGAAACAGAGAAGGTAAATGTTGTTGTCCATTAATGGTGTATAGCTTGCCAAGACTATGTCAAGGCAATAACTGAGAGCTTAGAAATGTTAAGATATTCATGAGGTACTTTCTTTAAACAGAGATAATCAACAGAAGTCTTAGAACACATGATTTCTGAAAATGCAAATTAAATGAGAGTTTTACAAATTTATTGGCTGACCTCGACCAGCAAAGAGATGACAACATAAAGCAGGCAAAGAACCTTACTTGTCCCAAAGACTCATTGAACATTCTGTATCAGTTCAGACATTGAAACATGAGTAAACTGAAAGTGTTAAGTCAAATGATACTATAAACTGAAGCAAAATGAGACCGTCTTAAACGAATTAGAAAAAAATAGTGCATATATTGGGAAAAATGGCAAGTGTCCAGGCTTTAGAACCTGAAAGACATAAGTCAGTTTTCCCCAAGCCGAAAAGTACAGTTGTGTACTCTTACCATAAATGTAGATGTTCTAGTGTGTTCACTGTTGCAGTCATGACTGTAGGGTTCCTCCTGCCAGCAGCAGCCCCTGATCGGCCAGAATCCCAAAGTCTGGATCGGGCGTCAGCTGAGGTCGCTTTTATCCTGACGTCAATGTGCCGGAAGGTACAAAGACCTCCGCTGATGCCATTTTCCCAGTTTTTCTTGCCCCAGATGTCAGGTGCCCAGAAAGAAAGAGCTAAAAAAGAAACCATGCCCAAAACCTCATCAGCCAAAATACCTCATAACAGACAATACTCAAAGAAAAAACAAAAGAGGGGATAGGAGGGAGGGTAACCCAGACTGCAACAGTGAACACACTCGAACATCTACATTTATGGTAAGAGTACACAACTGTACTCTGTCCTTCGTGGTTCACTGTTGCAGTCATGACTGTAGGGTTGAGTCCCAAAGCTAAGAAAGGGTGGCTGGAGGAGAAACAGAGGGAGTGGTCACAAAACCTTGCAAAACCGCAGAAGCAAAACTCGCCCTGGACTTAGAATAGAGAGGGAAGTTGTAATGCTTAGAAAAAGTATGTACAGAACTCCAAGTAGCAGCTTCCAAAATATCCTTGCTAGGAACCCCACAAAGAAAAACTGTTGAAGTAGCAGTAGCCCGGGTAGAATGAGTCCTAACATTAACAGGAACTGGATTGCCATGATAAGAGTAACAGAACTTGATGCAATGGGCAATCCACTTGGAAATAGTTTGCTTAGTGATTGCTTTCGCCTGAACAGTAGGAGCATAAGCGACAAACAACTGATCAGATTTCTGGAATATCTTGGTCCTGTCTAGGTATAGACAAAACTGTCTGTGCACGTCTAGAGAGTGCAAAAGACTTTCTTCCTCACTTTGAGGAGTAGGATAAAAGGTAGGCAAATGAATAGACTGATTCAAGGCCACTGCCAAAACCACCTTAGGCATAAATGTGGGATTAGTCCATAGAGATACAATGTCCTGATGAAAAATAAGGAAGGGTTCCACAGCCATGAGCCCTTGCAATTCTGAAATTCTTCTAGCAGAGGTAATAGCTAAAAGATAAGCACTTTTCCAAGACAAAAATTTTAAATCCGTGGAAGCTGCAGGTTCAAAAGGAGACAAAGTTAATTTCTCCAAAACATCGTTAATATTCCAAGTGGGAACAGGGGCCCTTATAGGGGGCCGAATATTCTTAGCCCATCTAAGAAATTGTTTAAGTAATGGATGAGAAAAAAATCGGAGGATCCATATCATAATGGGCAGAAATGGCAGAAGCATGAAGCTTAACAGACGAAAAAGATAGGCCCGTATGTAATAACTCTTGTCAGATACTGTAAAATAAGAGGAATGTTCGGGACAGAAGAATCACCACCCTGGACTTGACTCCAGGAGCAAAATCTTTTCCATTTTCCCGCATAAGATTTTCTGGTGCTGGGCCGTCTAGCTTCAAGGATTACATCCAATACCTGTTTGGAAAGGGCAGAGGTGCTGACAGACCCTGGATCCACCAGGCAGCTAGATGCAGAGTCTTGACATGACTGTGCAGTATCCAGACATCCCGTTGAGACAGTAGATGAGGGATTTGAGGCAGAATCCAGGGAGGCTCCTGAACCAAGGTCATCAGAGTGGAATACCAGAATTGCCGAGGCCAATTGGGAGCCAGTAGAATCATTTGCGGTCTGTCCTGTTTTATCTTCAGAAGTACCCGAGGTAGAAGAGGAAAGGGAAGAAAAGCATATACTGAGAGGTAAGCACAATAAGTCCAAAGGCTTGGAGAAAAACGGACCAGTTCAAAAGTAGCTCACTAAAGACTTTATTCAGAAAATAAAAAATAAGGATACCATCAAGCACTTTCGCCTGGGTGAATTCTTTTACAAAATGTTCACAAAATACGTTTGGTAGTTACAGAAAGCTTTTTAAAGTTTTGTATTAACCTTTGAATTTTTTTAATGACATTTTTAATATGGAACTTTTTAATAAGAGACATTTTTAATATAGGTTACTTTTATGTCTTTTAAAACATATTTTAAATGCATTTTATTCGGAACATCATTCATAATTTGTTTTATTGTTCATTCAAGTTTTATTTAGGTGGTGATTGGTGCTTTAATAATTTATTAGCATATTTAATTAATTAATCCATTAGTGTATTTGGCACATGATTATACTCAGTGAAGTATTTAAACTTGGAATTTCTCTATTTGGTTATCTTGAAAAAACCTGGTATTCACCCAGGCGAAAGCGCTTGATGGTATCCGTATTTTTTATTTTCTGAATAAAGTCTTTAATGAGCTACTTTTGAACTGGTCTGTTTTTCTCCAAGCCTTTGGACTTATTGTGCTTACTGGTCTGGATTTTGTTCTTCCTGATATACTGAGAGGTGTTTCCAACTGAATGAGTGGGCATCCACTTTCCATGCTAGTTTGTGGTAGGTCCTTGTGAAAAATGTTGGAAGTTGATGATTCTGAGGGGATGCAAAGAGATCAACTTCCAGACATCCCCAAGCCTTTATAATCATCCTAAATATCCAAACATCCAACATCCATTTGTGTGGATCTGAAATGCATCTGCTCAATGCGTCTGCCATATTGTTGTCTTTCCCTGGCAGGAATTGCATCTGTAAGTCGACACTGCAGGTCAGAGCAGTGTACCAGAGATTAATGGCTAATCTGCAGAGGGGGTAAGAGTGAGAGCCCCCCTGCTTGTTGATGTACCACATTACTGTAGTGTTTTATCTCCATATCAACAATTGACCTGGTAGAAGAAGGTTCCTGAAGGCTATCAGGGCATTCTGCACAGCTAGCATCTCCTTCAAATTTATGTGCAGGTGCGTTTGCTCCTTCGTCCAAACACCCTGAAGACACCTCCCGTGCATGTGGACTCCCCAGGCATAATCTGAAGCATTCATTGTCAGAACTTGGTTAGTCAGGCGGAGGACAAAAAGGCTTCCCCGTGTTCTGTAGACAGGCTTCGGCCCACCAAAGAAACTCTCGCTGGAGACAAGGCAAAATCGTGACTACTGTTTCCAAACTGTGGTAATACTGAGACCAGACACACTTACACTTAAGGTACCACTGCAGTTTCCTCATATGCAGCCTTGCATATGGTATTAGCAGAATGCAGGAGGCCATGTAACCCAAAGCCTGCAGAAGTTTTCTTGCAGTCAGCTGTTTCATTGAAGCCAGGCTTCGGAAAAAAGAAGCCAGTTGCACTTTTTTGTCTGGCGTCAAGGAAGCCATCTGGGTTGAAGTACTCAGAAGAGCACCCAGGAAAATAATCTGTTGTGAGGGTACCAGATTTGATTTATTTAGATTCACTGTGAAACTGAGGCACTGAAGAAGATGCTGCGCAAAAGCTAGATGCCGAAGTAGAGTGTCTTTGTCATCCGCTTGAATAAGACAGTCGTCCAGATAGGGGTAAATTTGAATCCCCATCTGTCTGCAAAACACCATTACTGGTGCCAGGCACTTCGTAAAGACCCTGGGCACAGTAGATAAGCCAAAGGGCAGCACAGAGAACTGGTAATGTTTCGAGCCCGCTTTGAAGCGCAGATACCTTCTGAACTCTTGCCATATAGGAATATGCAGGTAAGCTTCTTTTAAGTCCAAAGTCACCATCCAAGCATTCTTGCCCAACATAGGCAGCAGCTGCTGCAGAGTGAGCATCTTGAATTTTGGTATATCTCGGAAGGTGTTTAGTACAGAGAGGTCCAGGATTGGTCTCCACGAATTTTCCTTCCTGGGAACCAGGAAAAGTCTGGAATAAAAGCCATGCCCTGTTTCTAAATTTGGCACCAATTCTATGGCCCTCATAGCCAGGAGGGACTGAACCTGCCATTGTGCCTCTGCCCACTGATGATTTGGCAGGTCTGGCCAACCGTTTGGTGTTGGCAAAGTGTGGAAATGAAATCTGTAACCTCCTGCGACTATGTCCAGAACCCACTTGTCCTAGGTTATGTGGCTCCAATTTTGATAAAAAAGAGAAATCCTTCCCCCCAAAGGTGCTTCCAGCAGAGGAGCCCCTGGGACCAGAAAGGGAGAGTCATAAAGACTGTCTTCGGTAAGGCTGAGACTTATCTTCACCTCCCTTGGGAGAGGAGGTACCTCACTGCCTATTCCAAAAATGGGTCTGTGCCTGTCCCCTACCTCTGGAATGCCTGAATCTGCCTGTCTGAGACCTGTCCGAGCCCAGACAGGACCAAGATTTAGCTTGCCAGTGTCTGCTAAATCTAGGAGGTTGTACCTGTAGAAAATCCTTAACCGTCTGCATAGATTTGGCTTTGTCTTTCATTTTCTTCAATACCTCTTCAGCTTTGGACCCAAACAGAACATCGTGCTGCAAAGGGGCATCCAAAAGTTTGGCTTTAACCTGATCCGGCAAGCTTTGTTCTTTTAACCAAGCGTGTCTTCTAATAACAGCGCCAGTTGTAGCAGCCCTACAAGAAGCTTCCAAAGAATCAAAACCACAATGCAGAGTATGTTTACCCACCTGTTCAATAGCATGCAATAAATCCTGTAACTCCTGATTATCCAGACCAATAGACACAGCTGAGATCTTCTGTTTAAATACAGACAAAAGGTATTGCTGATACTTCAGCCTATGAAATTGACAGTTCAAAGCCCTAATAGACAATGTAGCAGAAGTATAAACTTTTTTACCCCATCTCTCCAAAGCCCTGGACTCTCGGTCAAAGGGAATAGGAATTTTAGCAGAGGCCGCTTTAACACCCTTAGGACCTTGAGAAATAGTTTCCGGATCAGGCGAAAGATTCCTAAAAAGAAATTTGTGAGAATCTGGAACCCTATAATACCTATCCGGTTTGGCTGGAGTAGGGGGAAAAGAATCAGGAGAGAGAGAAGCTTCCGAAAAAACATCATCAACAATGTCCAATACAGGGGGAATAGCCAGAGGCTTCTGCTGTTGGAGAAGAACAAAATTCCTAAGCCTTTTCTTGGATTCAGAGAATTCCTGCCCTTCCCATTGAAAATGTACCCTCATATCATGCAAAGTTTCACCAAAAGAATAATCCTCAGGAGGAGAGGCTGAAGGAAAGGAATCTTCAGCATCAGAATCCTCATAAAGAGGAAAGGAATAATCCTGCTCAAGGGAAGAAGCAGAAGAAACAGAAATTTGGTCTGAAGAATCAAAAGCGGACTGTAATCTAGGCTTCTTGTCAGGAGGGGGATGAGAACCCCTGATCATAGTTAAGAGATCTTCAGCCATCCTAAGCATCTGTCTCTGAGGCCTAGGACCCTGATCAAAAGGTTTCTGTGCTTGCCATTTCACTTTATCTGGAGCCTTAGACTTTCCCCCAGATTTACTAATCTTCCACACAGAACTAGTCTAGTCCTGCATGGAAGCGCCTGTTTAGGAGCAGGACGGCAGCACGCCATGCATATTAATGAAGGCATGCTGGCCGAGCTCCCAGGCTTACATGGAATGTGTATGAGTGCAGGGGACGTGTCTGAGAGCAGAGCTCGCAGAATAAACATGCCCCTGCAATGTTGAACAGCAGAAAGTGGAAATAAATGAGCGAGACTGCTCATAGGTGACCACATATCCCCACCAACAGTCCCCCATGTGTACAACAACAACAGGACGTAAAAATCAAAAGAAGAAACCCCTGTATTGTTTTCTAAAACTCCGAGTATAGCTAACCATAGGTGCGTGGGTGTGCCCATTGCCCAGCTACGTTTAAAGCAGCTGTAAAGGCTGAAGAGGATAACAAGGACAATCTATGCAAATGAAGCATTTCAGCAATAGTGTAGTAGGCAGAGCATTCGCCTAATGAGCAGGCATTCCCAATTTGAGTCCCAGTGCAGCACAGTCTATTTTACATAGCAAAGAGTATAAGCAATATTTGTATTGCAAAACCCACTAAATAACATATATTTATGAACTGGAGTACTGCAGGAAATGCACATCTAAAGAGTCAGTATGATAATGAATAAGGCAGATGTAAGCACAGATAAGCAGTAGAAAGCATATGTAGGCAGTAGTAAGCGTGTACAAGTGCATTTGCTCAGGGGTGAGCACTGCCTACACGGATTAAGCAAAGGAGAAGCCAACTGGGTGTAGGAAACTGTGACTGTAAGTTAGCAGTGCTTACCTCTGTGCAAACCCGCACAAACCCACTTACAACCACTTTAAAGTGCCTTAATCACTCCATATCCAATGGCCGGTGTTCTGTCCAGCAACAAAACAAACAGCTTCTGCAAGGCTGGAACCCAGTACCATGCACACCATACACAAAATGATTTACCACTAAGCCAGGCCAGATATGCATAAATCGTATGTTGTCAGAAACATAACTCCAGCCCAGTCATGCAACACTACAGAGAATGTATACAGCAACAGTACGGAGAATGTATACCTACATGAAGATGGACGTGTGTGTGTGCAAATATATTACTATCTAAATGGATACAACATATCTATAGATGTAGTCACGCATATATATATATATATATATAAATATACAGAAATATATATATATATATATATAAACATATATACATGCAAATGCCAACATCTACACATATACATGTCAACAACTATATGTCCACATATACACAGCAAGTTAAATATATGTATGCAGATATATCTCCGTAGGTATATACAGACATAGTTAGAAATATGTAAGCAAATATATATACCCATAGAGGTATATATGGACAGACATCTGTAGATAGCAATGGTAGATTAACAGAAACATATATGTCCACATGCACCGTTAATGGGCTTGAGAGGCCCCAAACAATATCGCCTCAGTTTAATTGGCATACCCCCCCAGCCAAACATGTCCACCCTGCAATACACTACCAAGCTCATTGTACTATACGTTTCATTTAAATAGGGATTTAAATTGGCCCTCTGTTATGTTTCACATGTTGACATCACATTCCCCTCTCCCCCACCCAGGAGGCGGGCCGACCAGTACAGGCCCATACAACCCAGGCCATCTTCGACCCATACATTCATTACCCACAGTTCCACTCCCCCCCACCCACTGCACACACGCAGCCACCATTCCTTCCCTGGTTACTGGCCCATAGCTAACACACCACCACATATTGCTCTCCCTCCACCCCCCCTCGGGACCCATCCTGTATGTTGTCCTGACCCAGGTATCCTAGGTCTGGTACACGCTGTAGTCCATGCACATAGCCATGGGTACCTTTGTAACTCTGGTTTTAGACAAAAGTTGAATACCCAATTTTTGGTTTGTCCCACATGGGAAGAATGTTTCCCTGGTACTAACAATAGATTTCACATGTGACTCTGTTTAGACTAACAGTTTTATTTGTAGGAATCACAAAGCATACGTGGCACACAAGGTTGGCTGGTATGCACATGAAACACAGTATCTAGCAATACCAGTCTACATTACAGGACATGTAGCTAAATGTGTATAAGTATGTGTGTATGTGTGTGTGTGTGTGTGTGTGTGTGTGTGTGTGTGTGTGTGTGTGTGTGTGTGTGTGTGTGTGTGTGTGTGCGTGTGTGCGTGTGTGTGTGTGTATACCCATAACTAAATAAATATATACCTCTCCCGCTCTGTAGTACAAATATATACATACATAGTCAGACATATATATATATATATATATATATATATATATATATATATATATATACATATAGATATATACATATGCAGACAGCCATACATCCACATGTCGTTTTATATATGTATATATATATATATATATATATATATTTATATATATTTATATATATATATATATATATATATTTATATATATTTATATATATATATATATATGTACAACAATATATATGTGTGTGTGTGTGTGTACATATACACAAATATATAGCTATGATATGATACAGCACATAGGAATGACATATGTTCACAGGCTGTGCCAAAGGGGGTGAGGGGCCCAATCAACAAACGTGTAACACCTTACACATTACCCCCCTCAGCCAGACAGGGGAAACATACAAACACACAAACAATGTAAACAATCCACTGCTCCCCAAACCACAGGCAAGACACAATCAGTGCGGGGAACACTGTGGACCCGCTAAGTCTAATCTTGTGAAAGAAACAGGAGTGTCCCTTGCGGGACACCCCAAAAATTGTTGATGATCGGTGTCCCGTCCCTGCAATGATATATCAAGGCAGGATGTGTATGTACTCAGACTACGAGGTTGGGAAAGCCTGATGACCCATGGGTCAAGACAACGTACGAGATGGGTCCCAAGAAGTGGAGAGTGGGCAGTGTGTAGTGGTGTGATTAGACCCGACCTGCACCCAGGGTAAGGATGAGTGCTGTAGAGGAGGGGCGAGTGGGGGAACTATGGATATGCCATTATGGGCCAAGGTGTGCAGGTGTTGGCTGGAGTGGTTCTATTTGGACCACGCCGGGGATGTAAACAATAGTGTGAATTGGGCAGAGCTGCCGCCTAACAAGCAGCCATTCCCAGTATGAGTCCCACAGCAGCACAGTCTATTTTACATGGCAAGGTATCTTATAATCATATGTGTTGTTGCAAAACCCACTACATAACACCAAAGAACACATGGTCGCAACACCCCACTGTAGGCATGTAAGCCGA
This sequence comes from Protopterus annectens, assembly GCF_019279795.1. Classification (NCBI taxonomy): domain Eukaryota; kingdom Metazoa; phylum Chordata; order Ceratodontiformes; family Protopteridae; genus Protopterus; species Protopterus annectens. The sequence continues at coordinate 771,432,290 of NC_056727.1, read as the reverse complement.
TCTAATTGGCATCACAAGTTATTATTGTAGTCCTCACCCCCACCCAGGGGTGTGAGTGTCCAACTCAACCTCCAAATGCAGTGTATATGCACAGCTGTTGCTGTAGAAAACATGGCCAGCTGTGGACATTCTCTTCAGCCATCCTGCACATCCCTGGATAATTCCCAAACTATCTTTCCCTCTTTGTGCTCCATGAACACCACTTACCTATCAACTCCTGTTCCATTTCTATTAATGTTTAGTTACCTATCAACCCCTGTTCTATTTCTATTAATGTTTAAAGTTACACGTAGGTGACACGCTCTTCCCCAGCTATATTGGCAGAATCTGGAACCCCCTACCCACATGTATTATCTCAGCTGTCCCACAGGACACATGTAAATATCACATGAAGGAACACCACAAGCACACTTGGATCAGCACATGCTCACCACCTGGCGAACCTCCCCCAACTTACATGCTATACCCCTACATCAGCTAGTGAAACTGACACCTCTTGTCCTGCCTGGCATACAAATCCCAACATCCGACAAACCTTTCCTATTGCAGTTACAATGTCCCCCCTCTACCTACCTACCTACACCTTCACTATTCTGTTCTACTGTACCACACAGGTATGGCATACCTGAGAT